>NW_027526295.1:292496835-292721967 GCF_048455015.1 Haemaphysalis longicornis | reverse complement strand
CTTGTGAATCCTTTCTAGTCGAAGGGAGGGCGAAGGGCTTAAACATTTCCAAATTGCACTGGAAAAGTTGAGCTTCCGTAAAATTAGAGCGCGGTAAAGTGAGACAAAGCATGATCGGTCGGTGAATTCACTGGTGGTCCGGGAAATCACGCCAAGCGTTCGGAGACAGGAGTCGGCCAGGTAGTTCACGTGTGAGTTGTAAAAAAGTTTTACATACATCATTATACACAGATCACACACTACAGTAGCTCGTTTGACATGTCCACCTAGCAGAGAGTACAGGAAAATGGCGGGACAGTCTTTTTAGTATAATATCCGGACAGTTTTGGTGAGATTAAGCTTTAAATAGTTGCTGTCGAATCATGCTGAAACTACGCTGATCTCATTTTGCCGCAGGGTCGACCGTCCGGTGAAGAAACCGTGCGATAGAGCTTTATATCGGCATACTGAGAGAGCGATCAGCGCCCATTGACGGGGTGCATGTCATTAACAAAAATGTTAAAGAGAAGAGCACCGAGTCCAGCCTACCCCTGATATCATCGCGACAGGCCGGGAGATAACACCTTTATAACAAACCCGATTAGACCTGCCTTTTAAACAACTGTCAAACCACTGGCATGCAAGAACGCACTGGATAGGCCGTATGCGGATAATTTTTCAAGCAGTAAGTCATGATTAACAGCGTCGGAGGCCTTGCTACAGTCGAAACATGCTCTGCTGGCTAGAGAACACGGGGGGGGGGGGGGGGGGGGGGGGGGCGATGTCGTTACTGACTTTGGGGACATGAAGCCGTGTTGGTTAGAATGGATTAAAGGACGCATTGCTGCTACAAGGTAACGATGCATGACTTTTTCGAATACTTTGCAAAAGGAAGACAAAAGGGAGACTGGCCTATAGTTTCCTGTGGAAAGTGGATCTTCCGGACTTGTGCAAAGGGTACATAGCGGCTGATTTCCAGGCTGTTGAAAAATGTTTCTCAACAATGATATAGGTGCGAAGACAACACAACAGCCTTTCACGGTGATGCAAGCAATGCTGTCGCAATTCGCCGACTTATTCGAAGGGAGTTTGCAGATGGCGCGCACGACATCATTCTCGGTGTTCGGGATTTGCAGTTACAGTTGAACCTCATTATAACGAACACTGATATAACGAATTATCGGCTATAGCGAACTAAATACGAACTTTGGTTGGTAACGCCTGATTTGAATGACCCCTATTCTTTTATAGGGAAAGTGAAACTGTGAGGGCCGCGCGTACTATCGGGTATAACGAAGAAATATTTGACCAGTAGGATGGGAAGCTACTTGGAAAAACTGTTGGCGTCCGGAACTGCGGACGTACAAAAGGCCCATTTGTTCGTGGACACTGTGGAAAACTTCTTTCCTCCGAGTGATGTGAATAGCCACCATACAAAGATCGAAATCCCACCGTTCTTCGAAAAAATAGAAACGCAGGCCTGTTTTGTCGAATGAACTTTGTTCTGTCGTGATTTCTCGATTTATGTGTCGGTTCGATGCGCTACCAGGGGGCTGATGCAGTCGCCCGCGCCTTGCTTCGGCTCCCGATGTATGCTGCCCAACTGCGTATTGACAACACTACGGCCCAAACACTGTCACCAGTGGTTCCTTTCGTCAGAACGACGAAAGGAACCACTCGGAATCTCGGTGAGCCGCAATAAACCACTGCTGCCAAAATTATCGCCGACCAAGATTTGCGAGCACATCGTTTCGAACCGGCGCCGGCGCCTCGGGCCCGAGATGAACGACGCGCTTCTTCCACACGCATCGCCAAGCACCGACATGGAAGCCGACCCTGATGCGGGCGAACCCTCCCGCCAGACAACCCATGGATTACGGTTCTGAAGAAACGCGCCACGAGGACCACTGCTACCGCCACGAAGTCTAGCCAAGCCACCTGCCAACCCCAGGCTCACAAAGCGCCGACTCCCAAGCCCTCGCACCGGGAGCCTCCGCCACGCCTACCGCATACCAACTACAAGGCCATCTTCCGCCCACGAGCCGGCTTCAACGTTGCTACCCTGACAACCGCTGCACTGACCGAAGCTTTGTCAACCAAATGTGAACTGCAGCTTCAGGCTTTCTACCGAGCCGTCACTCTGTTGGCACAACTTACTCCCAATCTACTCGTCGCAAGCTCCGCAGATCCCGAGCTGGCCGTAAGGCTCAGCGAGATACAACTACAAATTTCATCTTCGACCTACGAGTTTTCTACATGTATGAAGCCACCAACGGGAACCTGTTGCGCCGTCATCCATGGCTTCGACTCTTCGATAAACAAGGACAACCTAGGAGCCAACTTCTAAGGCAACTACCCTACCCTCCTCTACGCGCGCATCATGGGAAACACCCGCCCCCTGCTTCTCACGTTTTAAGGGACTCGCGTGCCGTTCTACGTGAAGGGGGTAGTATGCTTCTCCGCTGCCGACCTTTCCGCCGCTCCGTGCAGGTGTGTCGCGTGTGCGGTGCATTGGGGCACCGCATGGAAGCGTGCCCTAAGCCTGACAGCCCAAAATGCCTCCACTGCGGTCAACCGACTTCGTCAACAGACCATCTGTGTATCCCATCGATCAATGCCGATTGTGCACCCAACCCCATACCACGGCGGGTAAAGATTGTCCACGCCGCTTCACCCCCAACTCGCCGCCCAGCAAGACGTCCACGCAAGCCGCTGACGAGGTAAGCTGGTCTGCTCTTGCCTCTCGCGCTCCCACTGCTCAATTGCCTCCCCAACGCGACACACCCCCGCTATACCCACTCACGCTACTCCCCGCCACCTTCCCCCGGCACTCCTCGACCTGATCAAAAAAATTCCCATCATTTCCCCGAGGGGAAGAATGTGAAAGTGCGAATGCACGAGTTGAATTTGCGCGGTTCGGTAATGTTCGCGAAAGAGAGATCACACACACACACACACACAACTACAAAGAAAGAAAGATGCATTTATTCACAGACACCTATTTGTGTTGTCGTTGTACTTGATTGCTAGAGCGGATCTCAGCTTTGAAATTTTGTGTCAGTAGTCCTTTAAGCGGGTGCATTAGCCCTTCTCACGCCCGATTCTTGGCCAATCCCCCACGTGGGTATGTGCCATGTCAGCGGCCAGGCAGCGCGCGCCCATCTCCCCCCGTTGCTAAGGAAGACGAGGAGCGCGCGCACCCGCAGCTGTTGCTATGCGGACTACGGCGGCGGACGATTCAGGCTCGCTTAAGAAGTGCATTCGCACTTAAAACCTACAACAACAAAATGCCGACCTCCTACAGAAGCCCTTGAAGAAGAGCGAGCCCCCCCCCCCCCCCCGGCTCCGCTTATGGTCAAAAGATCCAAAGAGTCAAAAGGTCCAAAGAGTCAAAAGATCCAATAATCACGTGACAGCCGAGTCAAAAGATCCAACGGGTCAAAAGGTCCAATGTGGGTCAAAAGGTCCAAAGAGTCAGAAGATCCAACGGGTCAAAAGGTCCAAAGCGAGTCAAAAGATCCAACGATTCAGGAGATCCAAGGGGTCAAAAGGCCCAATAATTCCGAAACCGCGTCAGAAGGTCCGACGAATTAGGAGAACATTCGGAGCCATGGCTAGGGTGTGCGATTTATAGACTGCGTCATTTTATTGTATTTTTAGTGTTATTTTCGCTCCCATACTGGAACTTTCACTTCTAAATGTAGAAGATATGCACTTGGCGCGCCGAATGAAGCCGTGGCTAATTTGAACGTTATGAAAAACACCATTCATCAAGCTTGTTTTTATTTCTGATTATTTTCTCAGGTTGTTCTCGTTTCTCGCTCCTCTGTCATTTGATACTATTACATTAGAATATTTTGGTAGTTATCGCTTATGTAGAATGTGACCTTCAGCGTCGACGAGCCACGACCACATGTCGCTCATGTTCGGCTACGCTGCGCTGACTAGTATGATTGCTGCTGAAAATATTCCGGGCAAATGTTCTTGCATCTCGTTTATCAAAGTCAATATCCATCAAATAAATGACCCTTATATGGCTCATGATTACACCCACAAAAAATCAAGAGTTCGAATAGCAGTGCTACATTGCTACCCTTTGGGAAGCTGGTTACTAGGTTTCCAGGCGACCTGAGTTGAAGTACGTCATGATAACCTGAAGCCGCTAGTTGCAGTCCGCGAGTCTCTTTTTTTACACTCTCGATAGTGTAGTGCCAACCCCTGCTTGTGTGGCTTCGCTACCATTTTCCATTTTGTGCAGCTAGAGAGCTACAGGCGGTGGGGAGCTGATGCTGACATTGGTCTCTGATAAGAACAAAGCCACGGCCAAAGTATGGCCAGTATGCTTTGAGGAAGAACGCCGAAAATGACAAATGACCCTCTTCTTTCTGCAAATTAAATCTATGTATGTTCCAGAAAGCATTAACAATGCCTTTGGGCATTTCAAACCACAAACACACTAAACACCGATTTCCTGGAAATGGGGGTGACGCCGGGACAGAAACGTCCGGTGAGGTAGAGAAGGTGCCCTTGGTAACGCATCCGTGATAAGGCATTATGCGCGTTGTGTTACCAGCAAACAGAAGAGCACATGGATGCAAAATGGCAAAAAATTACAAGTTGTTTGTGATTGAGTTAGAAAGCGACTGGTTCCTATCCTCTAGCGAAGGCGATCAATTACGCAGCTTTATCACAGGTACTCGAAAGTGGAAAAAAAATTGTTAGCGTCACTGATTTTTAAAGAAAGATATGGTGATAATAAGTCGCCAAAAAGAAAGCGATATACGCAACAATAATATTATCTCAAAGGTACAATTATTACGGCAACAAGCCCGCAGATAAATAGTGCTTCATTTGGGAAGGCCGCATGACCTTTTCACTACGTTAAAATAACGCAGAATTACGAGCAAGAACACGAGTAATAAATAAGTACGATTTTGTGTCTACAACTGCTACGACGCACACATCTTGCTGCCTACAACGCGCGCTTGAACTGGTTTTTGTACCGAAAGCTCCGTGTACCGAAAGGCCCCGAAACCGAAACGTCCTATACTGAAAAGACCGGAGCCAGTAAATGGCATTGTTAATGTTCGCTTAACCACTGAAATAATTTCCCATGCCCGTGACGCAAACGTATTTTTGTATGAGAGCAACATGCATATACTTGAAAGAAAAACTAGCATATATGGCTCTGAAATTGGTGCTTAGAACGAATGAACACGCTCCTTGTAGGGAAAACGAAGAGGCAACGGAGTTATAATCTTGGCCCTTAGCAAACAAAAGTACGCCAAGGTGAGGCTCATAAAGAGACTAGATCACTTGATTGGCTTTAGCCCCGTCAAAAGATAGAAGTCAGAATGTCTAATATTGGACCTCTTGACTCGTTGGACCTTTTGACTCGCCTTAGCCGCGTCAAAAGGTCCAATACGAGTCAAAAGATCCAACGAGTCAAAAGATCCAACGGGTCGAAAGGTCCACAGTGAGTCAAAAGATCCAACGAGTCAAAAGATCCAACGCGTCAAAAGATCCAATATTGGACCTTTGACTCTTTGGATCTTTTGACTCTTTGGATCTCTTGACTCGGAATCCCCCGTCTCAACCACCCCCACCCATCCCCGAGGTTACCCCTCCCCTCTCACAAGCCGACGTAGAGGAAATCACCGATGCACAATTAAAGGCCCGCACATCCCACAAGTTCAGCAGCAGGTAGAACAGTCTACAGAATACCTAAGCAAAATGATGACCGACTCCGCCAAAAGTACCTTCGATCTCCTTTCAGAACGAATTTCCTTGCTTGAACACGCCCTACTCTCGGACCAGACACCTCAAGCCAAGAAATCGAACACCCGTATTCAGAAAGCACACTTAACGTTGCCATAAGGAAGCCTATCGTAAGTGTTGGAAAAGGACCAGAATGAGAAAAGGACGCCTTGCGCTTCGCAAACCTTCCTCAAGGCGCACTTATCCAAGGCACCCGTTTCGAGGCACGCTAGGCTCCTGCGAACGAGGCTAGCGAGCGGTGCGCCATCCGTACATGGCGTGTGGGCGGGACTTGACCTTTGCGCCAATAGGGGAGAACGTTTCCGTGGCGCCGGCTTCGAAGGACTCGGATCAGCCAGCTCCGTCCGTAGCCGGTACACCGCAGTTTACTTTAGGCTTAACATCGCGGCAGGATACTGATCGCCGCTTGAGCTACTACCGCGTATGATTATCTACTGCGTGAATGTTCACCACAGCATCATCCCCTTTCTGGCATGTCTAACTTGGTTTGTGTGGTTACAGTGAAGCCCGCTTATATCGAACACGGATATATCAAATTATTGCTTATATCGAACCCTTGTATAATTCGGATAAAAATTACATGCATTTTAAACTTTTTATATTGAACGCGATTTTGCTCACAATGGATATATCGAACTCTCCCGCGCCGGATTTTTCGCTCTCCTTAGGCATGCGGCAGCTTTTCCCGCAATAGGGACCGGGCGGCCGTTGTATGGCCCCACCGTCGCTTCAGCGAACAGCGCTGCCCGTGGCAAACCGCTCGGCAGTGGAATGCCAAAGGCGGTCAGCGCAGCGTTGTTGTGCATGGCTTTCTGTCGTTTTTCTGCGGTGCGGCTTGCAAATCGTAACCACAAGGACTTTTTTCAGATTGTTAAATCTTGAGCATGGATGTGAACTTTACGAGGCATGCCATGTGTGTGATTTATGCCAATACTCACTATTTACAACTAGCAGACGACGCTCAATGCGTCAAGCTGGAAGTGAAAGTCCGTTCCTTCGTGCAATTTTTTCATGCCTGCATGCAGTTTCACGGGTCGAGGAATATATTGCAGCTAAATGCTCCCACAAAGCCGGTGTGTGCAACCGATCCAGGAATGCTGCGGCGCTGGCCTTTGGCAGTTGATGAAACCCGCCGCGGTGGCTCAGTGGCTAAGGCGTTGCGCTGCTGAGCACGAGGTCGCGGGTTCGATTCCCGGCCGCGGCGGCCGCTTTTCTGATGGAGGCGAAAAGCAAAAACGCCCGTGTGTACGAGATTTCGGCGCACGATAAAGATCCCCAGGTGGTCAAAATTAATCCGGAGCCCTCCACTACGGCGCGCCTCATCGCCTGCGTTGCGTCGGCGCGTTAAACTCCACAATCAATTAATCAATCAATCAATTGGCAGTTGATGAGGAAACGGCGTCGTGCACAAGATAAAAACAAAGTTGGGGGTTGCCTTCTAAGATTTACCTCAAAACAGAAATTGTGATGTACGACGCTTCCGTAACTTCATTAACTACGGCTGAAACGTGTTTAATTTCACACAAATGCTCTTACTACAGTCACCGGGAATCGTTTACAGAATAAATACCGCATGATAATAGAACGTTATTGCTTGTGGTGGAGAAGCATTGCTTTACAAGAATTGCAATGGTTGCTGGCTAGTTGGTAAATGGTTTTTAAAAAAACAATTCCCGGGTGGTTGAAGGACGAGAGACACAAGTGTGCCGAACACTTATATTAAGTTTGACAACTTTATGCTGCGGTCGGTTTTCAAGCTGCCACCTACGCTTGAAAAATCATGCACTCCTCCGTCTAACCACGATGATGGTTACAGCAAAGCTTTCTCGTGTGGGTTTCCTTGGTTGCCTTCTGGATTGAAACTTTGACTAGTTGAGCTTAGAATTTGAGAGAGAGAGAGAAGAAACTTTATTTAAAAGTCGTTCGTTGCGAACTCCACACTGGACGGAGGTGGTTCCCTGTTCACGGGAATCCATATGCTGCTCTCGCCGCCTGGCCCCTGGTGACCAGTAGTAGCTGATCCTCCAGGGCGGGGCTGGTCAGCAAGATCCTCCATCTCTCGTTAAAAGGTAGAGTGGGGTTGGTGGGGCGAGACTCGGGTAAGGGGGGCGGGTGCTCCGGGCTAAACTTACACTCTCCTATTATGTGCTGGAGAGTGCCTAGTTTTTTACAGATTGGGCAAGCTTCTTCGAATTGGTTTGGGAACATGCGGTTGAGTAGACGGGGGTGCGGGAAGGACTCTGTCTGGATTTGCCGGTATATAGTTTGCTGCTCCTTGGTGAGTGCTGCGTGGGGTGCTGGTAGCGTCCTCCTGTCGTGCCTGTAATAAGCGGTTATTTCCCTGTAGGTAAGCAATGGTTGGTTGTTTGCCTCTGCTGTAGATAAGTCAGTGCTCGGGCCTGCTGGTGGGCAAACTCGTTACCCTCCACCGCAGAATGGGCCGGTACCCACACTAGTTCTACGCTTTCCTTCGGAGGTTTTTTCTCCTTGAGCACTCGGAGGGCCAACCGGGACACCCAGCCGCACTGGAAGCTTCTGTAGGCTTGCTGGGAATCCGTGACCACCTAGAATTTGACCAGCACGCAGTTTGGTCTTTTGATCGCAGCGTCTTTGACTTTGACCATTCCCCATTCGAGTTCGCACGAAGAAAGCTTTGCGTTCAACCATCGTCATCATTAGACGGAGGGCTAGATGATTTTGCTGCTTAATTTTGAACTTCCATGCACCCCTGTCGAAATCTTAGCTTTTTCCAGGGTGTTGGAAATGTGTTTGTGCTGGAGGACTCGGTCTGATGCACCCATATTTGAGGCAACTAATCGCGCGTTTTCGGTGTCTTTACAAGGCATTACACAAGAATACTTAAGCATTAAAAAAACACCGGCTGATGTTAACACTGCCGCATTTTTAACTATCGGTGCCAGCCTTTATTCCACGCAGGTGGTAAAACGGGAAGGGGGGGAGGGATGGTTTGTAGCTTGGGCTGTTCGGTGGGTGAATAATTTGGCTCTTGATAAAATGACCACCACAAATGTGGTGGTCATTTCGTCTCATTCTCATTCTCATTCTCTCAAAAATCTCATTCCGTCAGTTACGGTATCACAATCACCCGACGTGCAGAGTTGCAGGTGTTGCCTGGCCTGCCGCCTGGGAAAGTGCGTTGCTGGCCCCTGTATGACGAAGTGCGCTCGGCAGAGGTGACTCCGACCTCTTGCAGGTCGCCCGCCTTCCCCGCCGTCTTCTCGCAGCCTCGCGGCGGAGTTCGGGCCAAGTTACAGAGTTTTCAGTACCGGGCTGACCCGGCCGGCCGCGACAGGCGGCATCGTCCCGATCGGGTGGGGCCCGTGCGAAGAGAGCATCTAACGGGGAGCAGCGGGAACACGTTACGCACACGCTCCACTCTCGCATGTCTGGGCATCCTATACGCGCATAAACAGGTCCGGCCGGACCTGCTCATGTATAATGGCTGCACTAACCGCTTAACCGTTTCCTCGCGGGGAAAGATAAGATGCTGTGCGTCCCCTGGCCCCGACGGCGTCGTTCTTTGCTCTATCCTGTGCGATTTCTCCGCATGGGATTAAGCGTGTGTCGTGTTGTCATTTGCAAGAGAGAGAGATGAAAACTTTTGTTGACACCACGGGCCTAAGGGGCCGCCATGGCTGCCCGAAGGGCCGCCACCAGGGCTTGTGCTCGGGTGACCAGTGGGCGCTGGGAGTCTTCGTCCGCGTGGCCCAGGGCCTCCGTGCAGTGGTCAGAGGAAGTTATGGTGGGGTGGGGTTCAGACGGGGAGGCCCACATGTGGTGTTGCACTGTGGATTTAGCGCCACAACGTGGGCAGAGCGGAGAGAGGTAGGCGGATGGGTAAATGTGATGAAGGAGGGCTCGGTTGGGGAGCGATTCCGTTTGGAGGAGGCGCCACAGCCGTTCCTCCGAGGGGGTTAGGGATGGGTGAGCCGGGGTCAGCGTGCTGCGGGAGAGGCGGTACTAATCTGTAACCTCCCTGTAAGTGGTGAGGGAGTCCCTGGCGGAGTAAACTCCTTCACGGGAAGTGGTCTCGACAGGCGAGCGGGTGACGAGTGCTCATGCCGCCTTATGAGCCCAATCCGCGCCATCTAGTCCCGTGTGTGCCGGTAACCAGGGGAGCTCCGTAGGATGCTGGGGGGCTGAATTTTGAAGCAGAATTTTGCACGCCAGCGTGGAGGTACTGCCGCTAGCCAAATTTTTGATGGCCGTTTTTGAATCAGGCAATATTAGATCAGGGGGAGGCGGGTGTGCGAGAGCCAGGGCTATGGCCACCTCTTCCGCAACATGTGGGGTTGTGGTTGGAATAGTGAGAGACGTTTGAAGAGTAGTAGTCGGCGAGGAGACGACAGCCACAGTGAAGGCCGGTTTGTGCTCGTCGTCGGGCAGTATGATGAGTAGGGTTCATATTGTTACGTGGCGGTAGGACGGATGACATGAACCATGGTCGATGCTGAAGCGATCTATTTACAGAAAGAGATGCAAACTATTTACAATTCGGCCATCACAGCACGAGCGATAACCCCCCGCCAACCGTCTTCGTCTTCGTCGGTGTAACATGCCCATCGCACTAGGCTGCACACTCCACTTCCTCGTCTTCTCGTTACATATCCCCCGCCATCCAAAACGACCGTCCCGGTCGAGGTCACAGTGAATGAACCCATGCGGTGAAGATAAAATGAATATAAACAGTGAAGTCCTGGCCGCCACTGCACACGCTGATCGGTTCATGAAGATGGGCCCCAGAACAGCGATGCCGCCGACACCACGAAGGAACCTCGAGCTCTTGGAATCGCGCCGGAGAACTGAACAGGGGAATGTCGTCGGCTTCTGGTCTGGTCGCCGCTAGTCAGGTCGGCTGGTCTCGTCGGATCACGGGCAGGGGACACCGGGCTGGGGAATGCGCAGGCCAATGGCTCACCGGGGCTGGGGCGAACCGACGCGATCCTTGATCCTTGAGGTGGTCGCTTCAGAAACCGAGACGGGCGTAGCTGGAGGTCTACGAAGGGGATCAGAACCGCAACCTCCACCAAAACATGTTACGTGGTGGTAGGGCGGATGACATGAACCATGGTCGAATGTGAAGCGATCTATTTACAGAAAGAGATGCAAACTATTTACAATTCGGCCATCACAGCACGAGCGAAAACCCCCCGCCAACCGTCTTCGTCTTCGTCGGTGTAACATGCCCATCGCACTAGGCTGCACACTCCACTTCCTCGTCTTCTCGTTACAATATTACGGGGGAGTGGCCGGATTGTTATGTTATCTCTATAATCGGGTGGAATGCGAGCCGTGGGGGTTGATGTAAGAGGAGTATGTATTTGTGCCTCCTTAAGTAAGAGTTGACTAGGTGTGTGTTTAGCCAGGCGATATATCTGGCCCGTACGGTGCGCTTCAATTAATTCGTCCAGGGAGTTGTAGGTTCCGGTGGCCCATAGTTTGGCAGTGGATGCGTGATGAGGCAAGGCGAGAGCAGCCCTGTAGGTCTTACGGATGAGTCCATCTACTTTGGTGACTTCCGTGGTAGAAAGGGACAGATATGGGAGGGAGAAGGTAATGCGGCTCAGTAGAAATGCCTGGATAAATCGGCACCGGTCCTTCTCCCTCGGGCCGTGGCCCCTGGCAGTTACGCGCCTCACGAGGCCTATGATTCAGGTTACGTGTGAGAAAAGGGTGTGTGGGACCGATGTGTTTCGGCGATCGGATTAGATGACTAGGCCGAGTGTTTTTATGCGATTCGCATTTAGTATAGGAGCATTATCCAGATATACATGCACGCTGGGTGCTGTTTTAGGGGTGGTGGCGGGTGGTGTTAGCATGAGGAGTTCGGATTTTGGTGGCGAGCATGTTAAACCTGCTTCCTGGGCTGCCTGTTGTACCGCTGAGACTCCTGCTTGAAGTGTCGCTTCTATATCCGCGCCGCTGCCCCCAGTTACTCAAAGGGTCGCTTCTCGGCCTTTTGGCTAAGATCAAAGTGTCATTTGCAAGATGGCAAAAGAAAAGACGATGCTAGGAAAACAACCTCGCTAAAAAGGGTCATCTTCGCCTCGTACGAGACACTTATACGTGCCGCCTGTAGTTGGGGGTCCTCATTAACGTCGTCAGAAGGGGATCACCGAAGTCAAGTCGGGACGGGCTGCGGCGGCAGGAAATGAAATCTCCCCAGATACTTCTTCCGCGTGCGCGCCCGCTGCCATGCCTGCTACAGCTGGCTCTCTTCTACTTTTCTTCCGGCTTTTTTCTTTAACCGTTGTGGTGCTGAATCCGGCGTCTCTCGCAACTGGGTATTTCGGAGTAACGCGACAGCTGTCGGTTCCCCCTGCCGACTTGCGCGTCGTGGAAAATTCCCGCGGGAATTACCTTTTACTCCCAACGGGGATTAGAGTACCGCGCAAAAGAGAAAAATTAAAAGACATTTAACCCCGTGTTTTGAACGAGATCATGGCGTCTTAACGACACGGCAGTTCTCGAGGCATAACGTCTCGAGGCGTAACGCCTTCTGAGGATGACATAGCTTAGTTGCGGAGGAGGCGAAGCATAGCATGAATGTTGTTCCTCCTCAAAGAGACACCGAACTGGCCCCTCTGATTAAAGCCGCTGATGAGTTCCTCGCGCCAAAATGATGTTGGCATCAGGGTGCATGCATGCGCCTCTAGTATCCATCGCATGTACGACCCTATTTTTTTTTTCGCTGTGCAGGGCAGCCACATTGCGCCATTTCGCATCTGCACTTATTTTATTTCTAGTATTACTCATTGGTCCTGCACTGTGCCCTGTGAGGTTGCTGCCCCCGGTGTAGATGGGTGGGGAAGTGCTTAGTCTTAACTGTTCTTAGTATGTAGAGCCTATGTTTTTTTTTTTTTTTCATTTACAAATTGTTTTTTTTTACTGAAAGGTACGCCTGGGCTTTCACCCCTTGTTATTTATTTTTTGATTGGTTCTCAACCAGCCATAGCTCGCTGGAGTAGTTTTTGTTCCCAGCCTGAAGCAGTAAAGACTCGAACATGTTCTTGCTCTCCAAACGAAGAAATGTACGTTCAGATACGTACGCACTGCCGCGCCTACAACACTCGATCCATTCCTACGGCATCCAGTGAAACCAGAGTCCTTCTTTCAATACTTTTCTCGTCCCGAAGCTCAACCGTGACGCTGCGGGAGGAGTTTTTTACGTCGCCGAAGCCGCCGCGGGGAGGGGGGGAGCACGCAGGGGGCAGACGAGATCTGCGCATTGGGTCGACGAAGCTGGGCTCCATGAAATTCGGCGGCGTCGGCAACTTGTTTTTGCAGTTTCAGGTAATTAGTCGATGTGACGCCTTTGGCCATATTCTAGAGGCCGCTTTTGGCCTGCCGCTACGATGCTCATACTCAGTACAGCATTGCTCAGTACAGCCAGAGTCCTTCAACGCTTTTGAAAAAAAAAAAAAAAACATTCATTACAATTCAAGACATAACAATTAATGAATGTACAGATGTGACATGCAAACACATAAATGCCTAAATGTACTCGGCTAAAAATAACTAAGTTGCGAGGGTCTCCCGGCATCTGCCCTCGTTTGCTCTCGTTCGGTCGACTGACCCTCGTCACCAGATTCTTTAGATCCGCCTCAAAACACCAAACAAAGTGAAACCACTCCTTCAAGGCCGTGTCCCAAAAGAGTATGAGGAGGGAATACTAACATACACTGGGCCGCTGATTGCTACGTCAACCAGAGGTTTGCACAGAAACCATCAATGGATCCACATTCTGACTCTCACTCAAACGCCACTCAAAGCAGAAGCACATCACTAATAAAAACAAACCGACTGATTTCTACTCTGAGCGCTGGCCATCGGCCTCGGGCGGCCTCTAAAGTATTGTTCCTACGACGCGCGCCGAAATTATGCGCAGCGGCGACGAACTTCCGGCCTTTGTCAACACGGCGTGTGCATTACAAAAAGAGCTGTCAGTCCCTCGTCACATATATCCTGTGTCGTAGTGACACTGTAGACCCATAACGGACTTGAACCTCATTGCGTACTTTGGACGGTACAACTTCTCCAGGCGCCACGGCGCGCCTTTCCCTGTTCATCTCTGGACCCACGAATCACGCCCAATCGAGCGTACCCCCCCCTCCCCCCGACCTGGACGCAGCCGCGATTTGCCGGCTGTAATGCGGTAGTTACCATCGGCAGCTAGAGAGACCTTTCGCCGGAATCACGAGGTACCCTGGGCGCGGCTTGGACCTACGACAAGGAATCCCGGCTTTTTCAGAGAAACGATAACAGTCGAAAAGCGCTCCCGCGTCAGCTTCTAGCGCCCCTCGAACATGTCAGCACAGCCGGCAAAAAAAAAAAAAAGGCACGAAGCTATAAAACAACAGCTGCCAGTGGTGTAAATTGATTAACCAAGGTACTTGAACTGCACAGCCCGTCCAAGCCGTTGTCAAACGAATGCAACGAGCCTCCCTCGCTAAGTGGGAACAAAGTAGACTGAACTACGACTTCGCGACACGATATCGAAGCTGTGCTGGGATTTGCCCCAGAGGGCGGGACATTTCTGGAATTGGGGCGTCCCGAACGACCATGAGCGGCTGCACAATATTACTTGAGACGCACTTTCGTTCATGCAGTGCCTATGTAGCATTATCCCGTTGAAGCTGCAAGAAAATTAACACCAGGTAGCTGCGAACTTGAAGTTAAGCGGGGTTAAAATCCTAAAGATCAGCCTGTATTCGCGTGACAAAAGCTTATTCGCTCGCGCTTTCATATTTTGTCGAAGCTCTATGCGATAAGCGCACAGGGCTGAAGTTAACTTCAGCAAACTGTTAGCAAGGGAAATCTGTAGCTCTATTTTCGGTCCCGTCGCAGCCGCCGTGCACACCGGCCGCGTAACGGTCCGATTGCATATAACTTGCGCGATCGGCGTCGCCGCAGGACTCGCTGCGGGGCTTATGTAAGCGATTTTCGAAATCTGAGGCTTCACCAGTGTAACAACCCAAATATATAACGTTAACCGAAATAAAGAACAAAAAACAACAACGGTGCCTTGCACGAGATAAAAAAAAAACAGCATGTTGCTGAGCTAGTTGGTGTTGCATAGTTACAGAAAAAACTGCGCAAATGTACAGGACGGATGAAGAAGGACAACAAGACAGGCGCAGGTCTTGTTGTCCTTGTTCATCCGTTCCGTCCACTTGCGCAGGTTTTTCTGTAATAAAAAAAAAAACGGCTGGAACAGCACGTACATGAATAGTTGCAGCGTATACGCAGAAATTACGGCTTTATCGAAGCGTTGATATGTTGCCAAAGTAAGCGAAGAGAACTTTTCTACCTGCGAACTAAACTAACAAAACTAAACTAACTATGAGTTATAGAATATTTTCTGCGGTTTCGACAACTGCCTCGAACAGACAGCAGTTTCAGCGGTGCGCTGTGCGCGCGGGTGGCGCGAGCGCGGAATGCCCCCTTCCTGACAGCGGCGACCCTAGCGGCAGATTTCGTCCCCGTACGAAACTGCGGCCGGAGTTTCATAAGCAGAAAAGCACTGAGAAACTCTGGTAAAACCCTTAACGGAGAATTGGCGGGAAGCGCGAATTAACACGAGGACAGAGAAGAGAAGGGGCGCTTCGTCTTGTCAATATTGTTGTTCTCATCTCTGTCCTCGTGTTAATTTGCGCTTCCTGCCAATGCAATGAATTACCAACTCGCCCAAGCTTCCGCTCTTGCATGCCTCAACGGAGCCCGCGTGAAGAACAAGACTGCGGTGATCTGAGTGCTCAAAATGGACTATACCTTTGGTTGTTTTTAGAGCGCGTTAGGCTGAGCTTGGCTACAATGCGCGCTCGACTTTTCGTTTCGTTTCTTAACTTATTTTCTTTTAAAGCGAAGCCGCACAAGGCTGGGCGAAAGGAAAATCCACCGGTGTAGTGTGCGCAGGAAACTCCCCCGACGAGAGGGGTGAGAACAATGGGGAGAGATATCGGCCGGCTTTGTGGATGACGTAGCTGCACTCTGGCAACTTCCGACACTGATAAGGGGGAGCGACACACCGGAGCAGGCTTGCTAGGTCCCCAGAAGAAAAATTCGCAGGGAAATTGCAGAAGGCAGCCGAAAAAGTCGCCACCTTAAAGTGGATGTTGGAAAAGGAGTCAAGAAATTCCCCATATTCAGCAAGGCAATGTAGTAGGTACTTTTGAATTATCAGGATTCGCGGAAAAATGCAGAAATTCCGAGTAGAAAATCGTCACACACATTTTATTTGTTTGCTGTGGTGCGGGAAAGCAGCAGTGGTTGATTATTGTCTACAAAAAAGTTAAAATATGCACGTTTTGGTAGAACATTCGACGAATATGAATGACATAGAACGGGCATTCGCTGAACACCCTGTTTTACCACTTTCGCTGCCTCTTTACATTCCCGGGCCTATTATACATCGTTATACACACTTCCCACCACTCTGCATGAAATTTCAAGCTCCCGTAAACTACCGCAGCTGTACACTTCAAAGCGACGGCGTTGCTGAAAGGTTTTGTCGCTATCCGTACATCTGGTGCCGTTATTAAAGGGGCCCTAAATAGGCTTCCGAATGTCGCCATTTCAATCACGCAATCGCTAGAGTACCCCTTCACGACAACGTGTACCAAATATTACACCTCTGCGTAAAGCAGGGGCCGCACAAACACGAAAAAAAGATTTCACTTCCTCCCCTGGCTCACCAACCATACCTTGCCGCCACACTTGCGCGCTCTGACGCAGTTCTTTCCGGCTCTGACGCGCCTCTATGACGCACGAGACACTGCCCAGTGCGGCGCCGCGAACGCGAACCACAGCGACAGCGCTCACCGTGCAACCGGAATCTGGTGGGCGGAGCATGCGCGTCGAGTGCTAAAAAAAAAAAGCGCGCGCAGGGCTTGGCGCAGCCAATGACTGCACGTACATCAAGGAGGGTGATGGATTGCCCTGTTTCTCTCGGTGGTCTTGCGCCGGGTCGATGACGTCGCGGCTTCCACAGTGCTTCGGAGGAGCTACTAGAGGAGGAGAGCCCCAGGCCTTATGGGTGGCCCCTTTTAATGAGCGATAACTCGGCTAATACTTAACGCATTTAAACAATTTTTGCGGGATGACGTTCCTTGGATAGTACTCCAGTGACTGCGCACGCAAAATCGTAACATTTGGCAGCCTATTTAGGGCCCCTTTAAAAAGCAAGGAAAATTTCAATTTTTGCCGTTAAGTAGCTCTTTGCGGTGGTGTGTTTGAGTGACTGATTCGTTTGGACTTATTCTAGACTTTGCCGGATCACCGTCATCTGCCTAAAAGTTTGTTCTGTTCTGTTTTAGATGCGAAGCAGCTTATGGTCGAGCCTGTTCTCTCCGCCGTTGTGTGGGCGCCGTTGCGCGGCGTCCACACCCCCACTGCGCATGCCTGGCCAGGCACTGCTGATGATGTTTGTGGCAGTATGCCTCTCGGGATTGGCCAACAAAAGAATCCATCACGAGATAGCTTCGCGTTCAACCACCGTCGCCATCTTCCCGTACGGGAACCCTGAGTACCACACCCCCACTGCGCATGCCTGGATAGGCACCGCTGATGATGATTGTGGCAGGATGCCCTTAGGGATTGGCCAACCAAAGAATCCATCACGAGATAGCTTCGCGTTCAACCACCGTCGTCATCTTTCCGTAGGGGAACCCTGAGTTGTATGCGAGGCACTCTTCTCCTCTCCGACGCTCCTCTCCTCTCCGAAGTCCTCTCCTCTCCGGGATTGCGCAACGAATGGCAACACTTGCGGCTCCGCGCGCGATAATGCGAAGCAGCATAGGGTTAGAGACGCGACGGTAGCTGCTGCATACTCCGCTGGGGGCGCCACTGTAGCTGCACGGTATAAATGACGCGCGCGCGCGCTTTGCTCCCTTCATTTTCTCCCGCAACGTCACGATCGAACTGAAAACTAATGGGACTTGAGTCGACCCCATGGCTGCTCCGCATACTACTCATGGTTCCCCTACGGGAAGATGGTGAAATTTTTTTTCCAGTTTGCCTCGAGGGTTGAAATGCACTGAAATGTCATATAAGACACTTTTTGTGGAAAGTGAGGCGTCAGAAGGGCCCGGATATATACAAAATTACCAGAGTACAAAAGACCCAGAAAGTAGCGAAATCGCCACATTTAAATTTCAGTCGCCGTGAGTCGCGAATTTGGCAACAAATCGCCAGACCTGGGAACCTGCACCGGAGGTAGAGTGAACTAGAATACTTGGATAGCGGAAAAAGCGGCCGCCGCCGAGTGAGGCACTTCGTGTCAACCCCGCGCGGTGGCGCTCGCGTGCCCCGCCCGAGCGCTTTTTCGCCTCGGGTAGCGGCGGGTAGGCGTGCGTTGGGTCATTCTCCGAGGGGCTACAGTTCTTTTTTCGTGTAAAAACCGTTGATAATGATATTAATGTACCAGGGTTTTTATGGGAAAGGTAGCTACGTCGTGTATTTACTGTTTGCTCATTTCTTCATCCCATTTAGCCAACCGAGCAGACCGCGCCGTGCTTTAGCGATCGAGCTCGTTATCATGCCGATATTTTTTTCTTCGTTGTTTGATGATTTTGCTATCGTGTTGTTTCAACTGAGGAAAGAGTGGCGTCCTTTAGGCTGGCCAGCATACGTCACTTCTGATTTTTTTCTTTATTTTCTTGCTGGTTTTTCTATCAAGATCTGCATACCGAGCAAACTGCGTCGTGCGTACGCAAACGTTTCCCGTTTTCTTTTTTTCAAATTTCACCCATGCAGCACACATGACAGATGTCTTAAAACTTCAGTAAAGTCAACGAAAAGAGCGCAAATACAGGATTCGCAACCGCAATTCTCGGAAAAGCACCCAAGTCACACGGCATAATTTTATTGCGTGATCATTTTATTTATTAAATAAACATAATTTTATTGCGTGTGCGGGCGCGTGTGTGCGTCCGTGCGTGCATGCGTGCGTGTGTGTTCGCGCGTGTGTGTATGTGCGTGTGTGCGCGCGTGTGCGTGCGTGTGTGTGTGTGTTTGCACTTGCGTGCGTGTACGTGCGTGCGTGCGTGTGTGTGTGTGCAAGTGTGCCTGCACACACACACACACACACACACACATATATATATATATATATATATATATATATATATATATATATATATATATAAATATATATATATATATATATATATATATATATATATATATATATATATATATATATATATATATATATATATATATATATATATATATATATATATATATATATATATATATATATATATATATATATATATATATATATATATATTTATATATATATATATATATATATATATATATATATATAGAAAATAAGGGTTGGCAGTCAACACAAAACCTCGGAAAGCAAAGGGGAGGTTGTGGTGGGTCATAGAAACAGATGAAGAATTTTTTGAGTAAGAAAGAAAGTGGTGCAAAAATGCCCGCCGGGTGGGATCCGAACCCACGACCTCCAGAATACCGGTCTGGTGCGCACCAGACCGGTATTCTGGAGGTCGTTGGTTCGGATCCCACCCGGCGGGCATTTTTTCACCACTTTCGCAACAGACCGGTATTCTAGAGGTCGTGGGTTCAGATCCCACCCGGCGGGCATTTTTTCACCACTTTCTTTCTCACTCAAAAAATTCTTCATCTGTTTCTATGACCCACCACAACCTCCCCGGTGCTTTCCGAGGTTTTCTTGACTGCCAACCCTTATTTTCTGTCTTATTTCACAGAGCCCCTCATTTCCCATTTTCTGATTATATATATATATATATATATATATATATATATATATATATATATATATATATATATATATATATATATATATATATATATCCTGACATAGCAAATATTTTTTGAGTATAGTATCAGCGAAAGATATTTTTAACAGCACCGCAGTGACCTCGCACTTTTATTTTTTTGTTTTTCATATAAGCTCAATGATCAATGCGGAAACTTTTTGGCATCAACCATCACGAAGACACTGCATGCATGGGCTCGGGCAAGCACGTCCCAAAATATTTTTGTTGAAGCCCGAGACTGGCCCGAGCCCGAGAAAATGCGTGCTACCTGGTTCGGGCCCTTGCAGTGCACTAATTCACGCAACACACACGATACGTTTTAAAAACTTCACTCAAGTCAGCGAAAAGCATCAACATTCGCAACCGCATACGTAGTTATAAGAAAAGCACCACATGGCACACTTTATCGCGCGATCATTTTAAAAGTGCACAGTTCATTGGAACGCTGGTTACCAATTACCATAAAATAATTAGCGCTTTAGAAATGCACAAGTTCATGAAATGTACTGCCCACGTCTTGCAGACGTAAGATAATTATGAACAGTTAGGAACTCAACAAATAAAAGCAGGGTAAAACAAATCGCAAATATAAAATATTTTTAGCAATCATAAATTTATTAGGGGTGCAGTCCCACCCCACAATACTGCACAATCCTTTCAAACTGAAACTGCATGAGCCATGGCCCTTCTGCAATTAGAGACCGTCGCACGCATAACACCCTGTCCGTATTACCAATAAATGACAGAATCAAGAACACTTAAGGATCAGTGCTGTGCCTGCAAGGCTCCTCTTGTAATTGCACACAAAAAAGACCATGTGCAGCGGTTAAAAAACGTCAAAACACAGCGTGAATCGCCGAACAGGAGCATAGCGGCACGTCGATCAACGCGCGCCGCTTCGAGATCTCCTCGGGCGGGGCACCCCAGCGCCACGCGCGGCGGTTAACACGTTTGGCTTCAAGGGCGCCGTGGGGAGCAGCCGCCGCTTTTTCCACTACCCAAGTATTCTAGTTCACTCTACCGGAGGGAGTCAAAAAGCCTCTCTCGTAGCGGAGCGCGCGCGCGCAGCGAGCCACGACGTGGAGGACAGCTCAAGCGACACCGGCAGGCAGGAACGGCGACGGTGCTGGCGGAGCAGCGTCTACGTGGCAATGGCAAATAGCGGTCGCACTTTACTTCGAAATGGGTAGGCCACGTGTGGTACGTATACTCCCGAAAAGCAGGCAAACCCCGAGGGGTAATGCACGAATCAACACCTGCCGCACGTTACAACTTTGCTGGTTAACCACCATAGCGGACTGCATGGGCGCATTTTTAGCAGCAGAGCTGTTTTTGTAGGCACAAATCCGTCAGGCGTAAGCAGAGAACCCGGAGCGCGCGTGAGCGCGTGCCCCGCGGCGACCGCCCGGTGTCGTCTAGGCTTGCGCGTGGGCTGACGACATACAGAGCTCCCGCCTTCGTCGTCGTTGTCGTGTAGCGACCGGCACGCCACGGCCCCTCCGCCCCGAAGATGATGACGGCAAATCTCTCAAGCCACCCCTTCACAATTCACACGTGGAGACGGCCACCGGATCAGCTGACGAAGAAGTGGAGGTCTACCGAGGCGAGGATGCGTTACAGGATTTCCACTACGTTTTTGTGTTTCAGTTTTCGTTCAGTTTTCGTTCAGAATACCGTCCAGAATACCGGTCTGGTGCGGTATTCTGAGGTCGTGGGTTCGGATCCCACTCGGCGGGCATTCTTTCCCCACTTTCGTTCTGTCTCAAAAAATTCTTCATCTGTTTCTATAAGCTACCGCATTTCCCCCTTTGCTTTCCGAGGTTTTCTTGACTACCAACCCTTATTCTGTCTTAATTCACCCAGCCCCTCATTTCCCATTTCTGATTCGCTACATGCATAGCGAGGGCCTCTGTTCTGGCAGTCTTGGTGCCAAAGGTAGCTTAAAAGGTTTGAACGCTGGTCGACCACTCTCGACACGTCGTAGACACTCGAGTCACGGCCAGGGGGTTAAAGAAGGTCCCCTTCACCCCGAGTAGTCCGAGTGGCGCTAGCTACCACCCCCAAGCGCAAGGAACAAAAATACATTACATAAATACCCATAAAGTGGAGGGGAAACAGCCCCGCCGGTAGCGTAGTGGTCATCGCATCAGACCGGTATTCTGGAGGTCGTGGGTTCGGATCGCACCCGGCGGGCATTTTTTCACCACTTTCTTTCTGACTCAAAAATTCTTCATCGGTTTCTATGACCCACCGCATTCCCCCATTTGCTTTCTGAGGTTTTCTTGACTGCCAACCCATATTCTGTCTTAATTCACCCCGAGCCCGTGATTTCCCATTTCTGATTTGCGATATATATATATATATATATATATATATATATATATAAATCTAGAGAAAGATAAACTCACAAAGCGCGCAGAAATAGTATAAGTAAAGAGTCGGATACACAGCAAGAACAATAACAAACAATGTTTACTTACGTAGCGGCAACGGGACTTGCCTTCATCAGAGTAAAGTTACATGATTTTGCTGTGACAGCAAACCAATTCGACATTCGGCCGAATTGGTAAGGCATTCGACATGTAATCGAAAGGCGTAAGTTCGGTCCCCACTCTGGGCGCGTGTTTTTCTTTCTTTCTTTCTTCTGTATATTAAAAAAATGTTTACATCATTAACCGTAGTGAAAAAGAAAAGAGCCTAACCACACCCCTATGCCGCCTTTAGCGTTGTAGACTGCTGCCCTATCTTTCTGTATTTCCTCAACGAGCCCCTCATTTCCTTAATATATATATATATATATATATATATATATATATATATATATATATATATATATATATATATATATATATATATATATATATATATATATATATATATATATATATATATATATATATATATGTATATATATATATATATATAGTCAGGAAACAAAAACTCACACAGAGCGCGAAAAAATAAGGTTAGTAGAGACAGAGACACACGACAAGGACATTACAAATAAAAATAAAAGTTTACTGACGTTTCAGGGAGAGGACTTCCTTTCTTCAGAGTACTCTGAAGAAAGGGAGTCCTCTCCCTGAAACGTCAGTAAACTTTTATTTTTATTTTTAATGTCATTCTCGTGTGTCTCTGTCTCTACTAACCTAATATATATATATATATATATATATATATATATATATATATATATAACACAGAAATAAGGGTTGGCAGTCGAGAAAACCTCGGAAAGCAAAGGGGAGGATGTGGTAGATAATTGAAACAGATTAAGAATTTGGAAAGAAAGAAAGAAAGTGAAGAAAAAATGCCCGCCAGGTGGGATCCGAACCCACGACCTCCAGAATACCGGTCTGGTGCGATATATATATATATATATCATATCTGTATATATCATATATATATATATATATATATATATATATCTGGTGCGATATATATATATATATATATATATATATATATAATTTAACGATTTAACGAGGGTAAAGGACAAATGCAATAGACGCAACATGCCATCCACACATCGGGGTATGTGCCTCACCAGCATAGCCCATATAGGATTATGCCCAATCCACACACGGGATATGCGCCAAAGAGGTGTCAGGGAAGACGATGAACCACAGGACGTGCATGCGCCAGAAACGAGCTTGGTGAACGCAACGCTCAGACCTGCGTTATCCATCGGCTTCTCTCCTGCAATTAAACAACCTCAACCGGCTACCGGCGTGTCGGCTGTCTTCTTGACAATATAATGTATATATAGTCAGACAAGCAGAAGAGGTTTTCTGTGTAAATATTGGGAAACATCTTAGGCTTACCCTGTGTTACGAGACGGTGCGGCTGCTTAATGAGACAGAAACTGATAGTGCCCCACCTTGTGAGACCGCGTCTTTCGCAGTGCGAGGTCTGTCAATCGGAGTCCCCGAACGCCACGCGAGCGACAAAACGGCGACGGATTAGCTCAGCTAACCTCGGAGTTGTCCATCGATCCGGTCTCGCGCTACGAACAACTAGCCTCCAGGTTAGCTGAGTTGGTACAGCGACTGCTCCGGTTAATCGGTGGTCCCGGGTTCGAATCCTGGACCAGGACGAATTTTTCTTCAAGTGTGAAGTTTCCTGGGAGGAAGCTGTATAGCTTTCCTTTGTAGTCGTACGGCTGCATTCAGGTGGATGTCAAACTTTCCTTTGGCTTATGCCTTGGCTACACGCTGACTTTCAATTGACAGTGGCACTGTCACCCACAACTGGGCCTCGTGTGTCTACAATGAGGCTTGAGTCGATGACAATTGGTTCAACGGTATTCGGAAGGCCTTTGAAGCTGCCGTGTAGCACAGGCACTGGTCTGGTTCAGTCTTGGTTTCGCCTGGTTAACCTTAGATGTAGCCGCACTGGCGACCGCTGCTCAAAGCCGTTCGGTCCACTGCGACGGTCACACACGGAGGTCCGTCCTCGCTTTCATTCACGGCAAACGAGGAGGCGTCGCCCTTCGCTGGGCGCAAGACGAGTCGCGTAGCCCGAGACGACCCAGCGGCGCATGCGTGAGTAGCAGCGGGGTTCGTCGGCTCTGATCAGCTGAGCGCCTGCCACCGCGGCGGCCGCCGCCGCTATTTCAGCAGAACGACTGAAAACGGGGCCTTGTGCGCAGCGCCGAAAGCGGGCCCGTGAATCACGCGATGATCTTCGAGGCGTGTGTCGCAGGGGGTGTGTCTGCGGTCAGAAGGTGAACTTGCGCATCCGCGACGAAACCGCTGGGCGAAAGTAGTGAAGCTTTGTTTTAAAACCGGCCTTGCTGGGCAACGCCTGGAAGTGCCGGTGTGCGGCGCTGCGTGCGCGAACGTTCGATGCGCTTGGTCTCCCGATGATGATGATGATGATGCTGATGATGCTTAGTGGCTTACCCTTTGTAACGGGGTGGCGTTGCACAGCGGCCTTACTACAACGCCGCTGTTAAATCACGTCGGCAAAAATTAAAAAGAAAATAAATAAAAAATAATAATATCAAAATAAAAAGAAAATACTTTCACAAAATTTTTGTGCTAGTCTGACTTCTTTGTTCACATGTCTTCCCAGATTGTTCTCTGCTTTTTTCCCACCAATATTCTAACCTTCTTTTACTAACCTCTACTGCTGTCCAATTCACTTTTCTGCTAACCTTAAAGCCAAGGGCTTCCGGAAGCTGGATGGCTCCATCACTGAGGACTGGACGGATACTTTTGCACTCCGTTACAATATGTCAAATGGTTTCTGGCTAATTTCCGCAGCCTGCGCATAGTTCTTTCTGTACCGGCTCGCGGATAAGCGTTTTTTTCCGCAAGCAACCCGCCAGGGCTTAAAAAAGCAATGCCCTCCCTTTGGTATTATCGAATAATTTTTCCCTTGTGATCTCCTGCTTCCCGATCTTGCAGATATATAAGGACTTCTTCGCATCCATCCTCTTTTTCCAGGTCGTTGTCTCTGTTTCTTTCACTTCATTTTTTATTGCCTTGGTCGTTTCCCCTGCACTTCCAGGTTTCTTATACTTTGTCCTGAGCCTTCTGGTTCTTTTCCTCCACTGTGTGTCCACGCTTTTCATGTAAAGATACCTTAACACTTTGGCCGCTTATCTCAGATCATCCATATTTCTAAGTCATTCTTCAAAACATATTTTGCTCTGTGCTTCTCTCACTTCGAAGGATGCCCATCCCATGTCTCTCTGCACTGCCTCATTTGTTGTTTTACTGTGTGCTCCTAATGCCAATCAACCTACGGCCCTCTGATTTACTTCTAGCCCTGATTGAATCTCTGATTTGACACACACTACTGCGTTTGAAAAGGTGAGTGCTGGTACCATTACTCCCTTCCAGATTCCTCTCACTACTTCATATCTGTAATATCCCCGCTGTTCTCTGTTCTTCATGATAGAGGCGTTTCTTCTGCCTTTCATTCTGAAATGCTCCTCATGAATTTTTAGATAGGCCTGACCTTCGTTTAACCATATGCCCAGATATTTGTATTCCGTTAGCCACGGTATTGCTGCTTTTTGAACGAATACCGATTCGTTACGGGCGTTGTCATTAAAAACTAGAACTCCCGACTTTGCTGTGCTAAACTCTAACCTCAGTTCAGTGGCTTCTTCCCCGCAGATATCTGTGAGCTGTTGCAGACACTGTTTGCTATCTGCTAGTAGTACTATGTCATCTGCATATATCAGTCCCGGGATATGTTGTTCCACTTCCTGTCCTTTGCGGCTGTAACATAGATTGAGACCTATTTTACTGCCTTCAAGCTTTCTTTCTAGTCTAGCCATGTACAGCATGAACAGCAATGGCGACAGAGGACAACCCTGCTTTAAACCTCTATTTGTGACTACCGGTTCCGTGCACTTTTGGTCCTCCCAGGTAATTTGCACCTCGCGCTCATTGTAAATTCCCTGTAACAGCTGTTAAAGTCCTGGCCTAATCCCTCTTGCTCAAGTATGCTCCATAGAAGTTCTCTATCTACGTTGTCGTAGGCTCCCTTTATATCGAGAAATGCTATCCATAGTGGTCGCTCCTGAGCCATTGACACCTCTATGCATTGGGTTAGGACAAATAAATTGTCCTCTAAGCGTCTGTCTCATCTGAAACCATTTTGTAGTTCTCCCAGTATGCTGTTCCCCTCTATCCACGCCTGTAGGTCTGCTTTTATGGCTTGCATTGCCAACCTGTATGCCACTGAGGTAACTGTAATAGGCCTGTACGAATTGGCATCAGCCCTGTCTCCTTTACCTTTATATATCATCTTCATCCTGCTCTTACGCCAATTGTCCGGCACTTGCTTAGTTTTTATCACTTTTTCGATTGCTCGAATCAGTTGTGCCTTGCTTTTTGGACCCAGTAGGTTTACCAGCCGTATAGGAATTTCATCCGTCCCTGTTGCCGTATTAGCTGGAACATTTTCTTCGGCTTTTTTTTCGGTTTAGATTCTCCAACGTCAGCTCTCTATCTGTACGCATCTCAGTTGCCCCACTCTCTAAATGCTGTAGTCCTCTCTCCGTTCTTCTGAACTTCTCTTGTATCATTGAGCGTATGTGAAATACCGCTTCTTCCCCTTTTAGCCCAGCGAGAGCCGGCTCTCTCTGGGCTGCTGCATTTCGAGCGATTCTAGAGGCGAGAGTGATGCGACGACGCGCTTTGTATGCCTGGTCGAGGGGGCAACCCCCGGCAGCCCGGCGCACCAGCTTTTCTTGATCTGCCACCGCGCAAACAGCCGAGGCCAGGTCGTCCGCGCAGTAAGAGGAAGAAGGTGCAGCCTCGGCTGTGGATCGCGCAGCCACGCGGCCGTACGCGTAAAATTTTCTTCATTAGGGCACGATGTCCGTCCAACCAGAACACGGTCTTGCTCCTCAATACGTCGCGCACTGCCGGAGAAACTTCCACAAGGTGCACATTGTTTCCGGAACACGGGCGGTGCCTAAATTGTGTCCCCAGAATTTCCAAGCCATTATAGACATTTATATTACTCCTCAACGTCCCCGGAGCCACATTTGCATCAACCCCAGAAATCTTAAATTTGGGAAGGCGGCCTTTTAAAACCTCTTAACAATTCCGGGTTTCCCCCTTACCCCCCCCCCCAAAAAAAAAAACAAAAACAAAATAATGTGTGGAACAATACCCGCTCCAGCAAGGCTATGGAAAGAATAAAGCCAGTATAAAATAAATGAACGGGGCTAGAGGCCAATTCGTCTTTTTTGAAGAAAAGCCAATTTGCAGGGCAAAATAAATATACTACCTTTCATGTTCATATGTTCGGGCAGCAGGCATACATAGAGCGTAAGAAGAGAGCCAGCAATCTAGCATGTGATTTAAAGTAAATAAAGAAAAACAGCTAGCAAAATGTCCTAATTGTGAAGGGTAGTAGAAAAAAGTAATGTTAACAGCGTTGAAAAAGAGAGAAAGAACCTGACAGGGAGCAGAGAAGAAAATTGAAAAGAATACAGAAGGTGCTTCAAATGTAGATGTTTGTCACAAATGTCCGCCTAGAAGTAGCTGTTGTAGAATGAAAATCGAGTTAGGGTATTTCCGTTCACGAGAATACCTAACTGCAAGGCACCGCTGGAACGCCGCACACATTATGTTCACTATTTACCCAATACAATCGGAGGCACCACCGACGCACCGTAAAGTTAATAAATTGAACACTGCACACTTAATAAATAATAAAGGCGCCGTGGCGCGCTTTTGTGAGCCAGGGCGCCTTTAAAGCAACGCGTACGCGTTAAAAGTGCCTTTAACGCAACCCCGGCGACATTTAAGGAAACCGCCGCAGGAGTCGTAGTTACCGGAGAGCCACGCGTAGCAGACAACGATGAGGAACGTCAGTGGCACCATCCCGTCGAATCTTCATCTACATTTTATAAATCCATGGTTGCACCGTACCGTCGGGGTAGTCTTCTTTACAAAGTGGCGCATATTTGTTCGTCACTGTCAGTTTTTTGTTGCTTACAGTCTGCTGTACTGTCACAGTGAGAAACCAGACTGTTTGTCCTGCGGCGTGCAAAGTCAAACAAGGGGCGCCTTTGCCGGGTTCGTTTGGCGAGCGGCGACCCGTAAGTCTTGTTTGCCCAGGTGTGGCACCGACAGGCAAGAACGCGCTTTCCTTGCCCCACGCACAAGGAAGCGGACGAGCCCGTGAAATCCCGGGAAAAAGAACAAAGAAAAGCGTGCAGCGTGTAGTCTAGTTGTCCGCCCGCTGCGGGAGCGTAATCGAAATGTTTCATATTAAGCCTGGTCACGCGATCCCTGTGAACCCCTTCGTGCACTTCTAACGTTTCGGCGTCGCGCACGTGTGACCCCGCGTGTCTGGCTTCTTTTGCAGGTTCCTTATTTTGCTCTTTAGCTGGGCGCGCGCGGAACACTGGGAACTTAAGCTCGCGTAGCAAAACATTTCGCCCATCTCTCTACGTCATGCTCAGTGTCGATCTTGCGAACCGCGGCCGGGTGCTGGTACCCCTTTCCCACGGGGCAGCAAACGTGGTGACGGAGTCCTTGCACTCAGCCGCGGTTCCCGAGAACGACACCGAGTCTCCGTGAAACCACACCGCTGCTGGCCTGTAAAGGTGAACATAAGCGCTGAGGCTCGTAGCAATGAAAGGAACACTTTTTACAGGGCTCGCCCTTCCGCTGCACTGGCGCCAGCTACGGCGTCCCTAAAACTTAGTCGCCTATCCGCTCACTCCGCTGCCGATGTCGTCGCAGGACGGCGCTCTTCTGCGGCCCCTGCTACGTGAAGTTCTCCGTTTCTTTCCCGCCCACCTCCATCTTTCCCTCCAGCCTCGCTCCTCCCACGACAGACGCGACGGAGCTTTGCTTTGGGAAATTCCATTCCGCCGCAGTCCACCGCTAGAACGCCATTTATCATAGCCTTTCGTTACTCTCGCGCAAGGAATGCCGCCACGAGATCCAGGCTCGGCCGTTAGCGGTTTTCCTTTCTTCTACTTTTGAGTTCAAACATTGTTTTTAACGCGCATTTTTTATTTCCTATGGCAAAATTCAAGCACCTATCAATTTTCAAACAAAAGAGCACTGCAGATACCAGTTATGTATTTATGCTTTGCCTCAAATACACCTAATGTTTTGTTTTTGCTCCATAATGTTGACAAGTATGAAGAGGAATGCTTTCCCGCTTAGTGTTTTGGAAGTGTTTTACATATATAAACTTTCCGCTTTAAAATACTTACCACTTCTGGCCGGGTGGCTCAAGTAAGGGACAGACCATTGCCACTGTCTGCATATACATATAGGCATTGCACGTGAATGCTCTGTGCCCTGTGTTAGTGGTGTAAGTTTTTGTGTGTATTGTAAAAAAAAGGTCTTTCTAAAAGACGGACAGACGTAGCAAGATTTTCTGGTTTAAGTAGCCGAAGAAAGGCTATGGTGTTTAAAAAGCACTTTTTTCCTCTTCATCTTGCCCCTAGCTTCTCGCTTCAAGTTTTCCGCTTCCAGTGCTCGGTGTGGACAGCCGGGGCGCGGCTGCAAGCGTACTAACGCGACCGCCGCGGCGTCAGGCAGGTGGCGGCCATCCACCCCACCGCGTGCCGGGTGACGAAGAAGATGCGGCCAGAGCTAGGTGAGAACATGGCGGACTCTAGCTGGGCACTCGGCTAGTGCGTGGCTCGAGTTGGCTGTGATCGAACCTTTGGGACGAAACTCGCCGTAAAGGTGTGCTTTTCCGCGCACTCGGTGTCGTTCTTGGGAACCGCGCCGGGGGGCGTCTAGGAACCCGATACGTCAATATACCATACCATTTCATCAGACGTCCGAGCATGAAAGCCTTTTGGAGAGAACCGCGGCGATAACGGTGAGTGCACACAGTGCGCAGTGCGGAGAGTGCGCGCGTAAAAGTAGCACCCACATTGCATGTGATAAATAGATATCTTAGATGGACATGCATGTTGATCGGGCAAAAGCTGTAAGTTTAAGTTGTGTAGCTGAACGTACACTGCGATGCCGCGAAAGGGTATACTGGCGACGGGACTTCTTCCTCAAGGGCACGGCGCGAAACAAGCGGGAAAAGAAAATTTCGAGCACCAACATGAAAGGCCGTAGCGGAAGAAGGAAAGTGGAGCATTTTTAAACATAAATCTGAAACCGCGAAGAACGAAAGATAAGAACACAGATCGATACATAGATGTAGGTATAAATAGTAAGGGGGCGGGAGGCGGAGCTTTAAGGGGAGGGGGCTTGGATGGTAAAACCAATATCCACCGTTTCCTGTCGGCTTCATTTTGTGTGCTCCTTCTTTTTTTTCCCTCCTCAGTGCATACGATGCCCGCTCACGTTGCGGCTATTCCAGGTAACGACCGCTGGAAATCGGCGCTAAAGCGCGCTCGGCCCTTTGCGCTTTGCAGTGAACAGCAGTGGAGGCCCCTGCGCCGCTGGGCGGGTGAACGCTGGAAACGCACGCACACACCGTCCACTCTGAAAAGTCGGCGCGCGATTCCTTTCATTTGCGCCGTTTATCGCCACACCAGCTGCCGGAGCCGCAGACACTTTAAGCCCGCTTTCCCTTTGGAGCCAGGCGTGCCGCTTCCCTGCCGGTCGCTGTCCCTTTTTCACGCGCCGGCGGGCAGGCGAGAGAAGGAATCCGCCCCCGGGCGCGCGTGTCTCCACATCGTTTCGAGGGGAACGTCCGCATAAATGGCGCGAAAAAGAGCGATTGCGGCTGCCCCGCCGCTGCAATGCCATTTCGCAGCTGAGCTGAACTGCAGCTCGCGCTTATTTCCCCAGGTGCGCCCGACAACTGGCCCCCGGAGGACGACGACAGACGCGCAGGCTGATCGAGTCGCTTTGCAAGTATGCGCTTATGTAACGCTTCCCCCTCCCGAAGCGCTGCAGCAGCTCAATGTTAAAGGGGCCCTGTAACATTTTTCCCACTTTTGACTGCCAGGCAGTATACCTCTAACCAGCTAAGAAGATTTTCGTGTCCGCGTCAGCAGAAAACTCCCAGGCTACTACTGACTGTACAAACATACATCCCAGGCTACTACTGGCTACTGGCTACACCCTGGCTAGACAAATAAACGGCTGGCACCGCCAGTAGAGTGATCGAACCTGGGCCCGCATAGAGAGGAGGAGCGAGAGCCTGTCGTCTTGTGGACTAAGCTACGCCCGTTTTTTGTGTTTTCCACATGGTATTTACTTCACTACATGTCAATGTAGGCAACGATATTCACAACTATGTACACGTACAAATGAGTTGATTATGCACACATACCAATGAGTTGATTACAAGCTGAAAAACAAACCTAAACACAATGAACAATTATGCACATGTAGTTCAAAACGGGGCAACATTGAACAACTAATAAGCACGAGTTACAAATCAGGGCGAGACTCATTTTGGTCAAAGACGTGTTTAAGGTTAATGATCATATGGCAAAAGTGTGCTCTGGAAGAAACCATAGGCTCAGCGTGCCTATCCAGCATTCGCGTTTTCCATAAACTGTGCGCAGCGATTAGAAAAAAAAAATCATATGGCCCATCATCGTCCGCGGGTGATACGAGATACCGTATATCATGCGGACTGAATTCAAAGTCCTTCTTATGAGTTCTTTGGAAATCGTGTGGCATCCTTACAATTTATGAAGCCGTGCTCAATTGTTTCCGGTACATCGCACAGGCGACAGTTCACAGAAGACACAAAAATGTTCCGGTTGTGCAGCCATGTCTTAACAGGCAAAATTTTCTGTGCAGTTTGAAGAAGAACGTTTTTGTTGAAGGAGACAGCGGCATTTTACGGACACGTAAAAGCCCATCTTGTCCAGCCTAGTTAGAATAAACAGTTCTATGAAGTGGTGCTGGGAAAAGCATGGAAATTAGGTCCTTGTAGAGATTAACACTAGACACACTGCACATATAATCTGGAGAAAAACGAACCCGCAAGAACCGTATTTAAGTGTACACTTTATACATACCCCTCCCCACACCCCCTCCCCAAACAAGGTCTGGTCGAGAACACTGATGATACAAGAAGTTTAGGCAAAACCTCGGCGAGGTTAACTCTTTCGCCATGCAGTAAATAAGTTAAGTTTGCCTTCGTCTGCTTGTATTCCTCTTGAAGACAGCAACATTGGCTGGCCGCTCGCTTCACCACGCTAGCACACGCATGTCGGAGGCGACGGAACTCGGCTCGACGACGCCTTCCCGTATGCAACCCGCCTCATTGGCTCCATGGTAGACGACCACACAAAGGTTGAAAAAACCCGATGTAACCGCTGTATGCAACTCCGAGCGCAATGAAAAATTCGCATTACATAGATTAATTTGAATGCCAAGAACATGTTACACGTCTGGGCCCTTCCAAAAATCGACAGGTTATGCGAAACGAAAGCCTGCCAGTAACTACGAAGGGCCTCAGTACGCCCCCGCCAATAGCGGGCGCTTTCTCGATAGAGTCCCGCGGAACGCCGAGATATTTAGGTGGTATAGAGAACCATTGGATGCCGGCATACTCTGCTGGTATTGTTGCCTCTGAGCCGAACCAAAGTCCAGAGCTCTTGAAAGGTTGACTTTAGCACCAGAAACTAACCCGAATACGTTTGTCATAGTAATACCCGTATCAATACTAGGTTTATCACTACAGAAAAAATCCAACTCGTCAGCATACGCCAGTAGTTTGAAGTTGGGTTCCGAGCATATGGAAACACCGAATGCTACTGCATTGGTAGTGTAGTGGTCATCGCCGGTAGCGTAGTGGTTATCGCACAAGACGAGTATTCTGGAGGTCGCGGGCACGGATCCCACCCGGCGGGCATTTTTTCACGACTTTCTTTCTGTCTCAAAAAATTCTTCATCTCTTTAATGACCCACCACAACCTCCCCTTTGCTTTCCGAGGTTTTCTTGACTGCCAACCCTTATTTTCTGTCTTATTTTCACGGAGCCCCTCATTTCCCATTTTCTGATTCGCTACTTGCTTAGCGAGGGCCTCTGTTCTGGCATTCTTGGTGCCAAAGGGAGCTTAAGAGGGTTCAACGCTGGTCGACCACTCTCGACATGTCGTAGACACTCGAGTCACGCCCCGGGGGTTAAAAAGAAGGTCCCCTTCACCCCGAGTAGTCCGAGTGGCTCTGGCTACCACCCCCAAGTGCAGGAAACAAAAATACCTTAACATAAATACCCGAGAAAGTGCTGGGGAAACAGCCCCGCCGGTAGCGTAGTGGTTATCGCACCAGACCGGTATTCTGGAGGTCGTGGGTTCGGATCCCACCCGGCGGGCATTTTTTCACCACTTTCTTTTCGACTAAAAAAATTCTTCATCTCTTTCTATGACCCACCACAACCTCCCCTTTGCTTTCCGAGGTTTTCTTGGCTGCCAACCCTTATTTTCTGTCTTATTTTCGCGGAGCCCCTCATTTTCCATTTTCTGATTCGCTATATATATATATATATATATATATATATATATATATATATATATATATATATATATATATACATATATATAAATATATATATATATATAAATATATATATATATATAATATATATATATATATATATATATATATATATATATATATATATATATATATATATATGTACCCGTAAAATGTTCTGGTGTACGCATTCGTTTGGAAGCATGGCTGGATATCTCTCCTGTCGATCAAGGGAGTGGACGCGGCTTGCACGGCTACGGCATCGCCATAGTCGTGTTTTTCTCGTTATTCTATAAGCGGCGTCAATTCAGCTTTATGTGGTTAAAAATTTAATTTTGTTGTAATCTCTATTAAAATTCGATTACTTATGTTTTGAACACCAGATTGTGGTGTTCAGGTTACAAGAATTCAGGTGACAAGAGAAACGGAGAGCCACTCCAGTCGGTGAAGGTTGATTACCAATGAAGCCTCACAAAACACGCCTCGCAGACATGGCTAGAGAATGCACAGGCATTTTTTTAATTATAAATGGGGGATGGTATGACTACGGATGTGCAATTATTTAATGAAGTTTGAAAGCAACTTGAAAGCACTATAGTTTTATCGTAGCACACAATCTGAGATAAACATTCCGGCATTCCATTTCTCTCCCGTAAAGCTCATGTATTGACAGCAGACAGGAAATCTAGAACTATTGCAACTTCACTGAGGACTACCTAACCATGAAAGGTAAGTGAAATTACCCAGTAATGATAGATTCGTCTTATCCTCTAATTTCCACATGCTTTGCTGCAGGGTAGCTTCGATAAAACAATCGTTGCAACTATTTTATGTAACCGTTCCCCTTTTGTAGATACCCATGTGTACACAGCAGATGGGAATTTTGCGACGTTTTCAGCTTCACATGTCATGAGCAATGCCGCATAATCAACGCCCTTATATTTGGCAAAAATAAACCTTACGGCTTTCCTTTGAGCAGGCTCAAGTTGTCATAGATATTCCATGAAGTGAGTGTCGCGCTGCGTACTCGTGCATTCCACCTGAGATCTGACGCAGTTGTTAAAAGCTAAATGTGGAATGCATTTCGAGGAGCGTGCTAAATCCTAATTGTAGCGCAAGCATAGGTGTTGCAAAGCTGGCACACAAATATCCAAATTGTGCACCTTCCATGACAGATGGCAGGCAAAGTTCACCCACAGATACCTATCGATCTCCGGTGGAGAGTTATCGGTATGATGATCACGAGTTCGGACATTTATTGCCACCGCTACCTGTCTGTAGAATTGTCGTTTTTCTCTCTATATCCCATCATAGATATCACGTGAGTCATGGGTTGCCGAAACAGGTAGAGAGAGAGAGAGAGAGAGAGAGAGAGAGAGAGAGAGAGAGAGAGAGAGAGAGAGAGAGAGAGAGAGAGAGGTTGAAATGTGTTCATCACACCCCAAAACACACGCGATTTTCAGTTAGGAATCAACCACGAGGAATGGTGCTTAGCAGAAGCATGCCTTCGTCAAAAGAACCGCGCACCGTAAGGCGGCTACAAACTCTAATACGCAATTTATCAGGCGACAAAAGACATGTCAGACATTTTCGCTTTATTTTTCCAACGAACGCTTTTTGGGAATATCAAACTGCTGATGCCAAATTCAGTGTACAAAACGTTTCTTTTCCCCATTGCCCCTATTTTCTAGCCAACCTTTTTTATTCTCTCCCATCTCAAGACCGGTGGACGCGTTTTAGAGTTGACGAAGACAGAGTTTCTCCCGGTTGTCACCTTTCCGAGTGCCCCTCAGAATTTGTTGTTCCTGTTTCAAGGTGAGCGCTGTCGCTTCCGGGGCAAGGGAGAGACGGGCAAGCGAAGCAAAGGGGAGCCGATGCAGAAGCATTTAACCGGAGAGGCAAGCAGGCAAAAGGAGAACGAGGGCGCAGTGAGCTTAAGAAGCTGGATGATGAATGAGCCGCCAGGGGCAGCTGATGGTGTGTTCACAAAGAGGCGGCAAGCACGCGTGCCCCGTCGGCGGTGCAGGGGAGCTCTCCGGCCTGGAGAAGGATCGCTGGACGGCGCCGCCTTTCCGACGCTCTTCTTTGGACGCACAAGCCTTCTTGGCAATCGGACGCGTTGCTGTGTGTGTGTGTTTTTCCGCCGTGTTCCTTGTACGGTCACTTCATTTCGTTCATGGACAACAGCCATGGTCGCGCTTCTTCAGCCCACTCCCGGAGCTTATTCTCGCTCTAACAGCGTGTAGAATGTTAAAACGATATCACCGATTCATTTCGAGTTTTGCTTAGGGGAACTAGACGCCGCCCGGAACAAGAAGTGACAAGCATCGCCGGCGACTTTAACGGGCCGGTTAGGGAGTGACCTAGTATAAAAGCACACGAACGGCGCTTTTCCTTTCCTTTGTTATCTATCTCTTCGAATGTCACCACGTATGGAGCGCCTGGTCCCGAAGTAACTACCATCTAGGATACATGAGAGGCTAAACTAGGTAGGTTCGACCGGGCTAGGAAGGCTCTTGGGACACAATGATCCCTCTCTCGCCGGAGAAGAATCTGGCCTCCCTGGTGTAGTAGTTGGCTCCACCTCCCACGACTGCCCAACTTAACTCTCGGCTCTCAGGCGCCAGCAGCTACAGAGCCCCTGACCACGGTGGTGGTGAGGCCAGCGAGAGTGCTGGGAATCTCTGGTCCCGGACAGGCCACCTCTGGAACTTGAACCTAGCAACGTACAAAGCGTGAACTCTGCCCACAAAGAAAATCTTACCTCGACTATTACTGGTGCTCTCGGTCATTGAGTGCGATACCATAGCGTTAAGCGGGGTTGGAAGAACAGGAAAAGACTTCATGGAGGTGAGCGTCGGGCATATCTTCTGCTACCCAGGACCTCAGAAGAAGAGAAAGAGCAGGGGTGGGATTCTTGACCCACAGGGAGGCAGCCGGTAACGTGGAGGAATTATTCAGTATTAACGAACGAGTCGGAGTCGTTGTGATCAAGTTAATCAAGCGCTAAAATTTAAAAAATTTCCACCCTTCCGCAAAGAACGTTGTGAGAAGCGCGAAAGCTAAAGTGCGTCCAACCTTCGCCGAAAGTGCCTCCAGTCAATCGTCAAACCCTCCGGGACCGAAACAGCAAACGAAGAACGAACTCATGCAACGCTTTTTCGTGCACTAAGCAAACGACTCTGCGAACCATCTAAATGAGTGCCGATACGTGGTTTATGACATAAAGGTACACTATTGTACTTATTCTTCATGATCCATGCTTGTATTGTCTTGCATCGAAGTGTTCTTTTGTCGCGATTGCAAGCCCGGTTTCAAGTCCAGTGATTTTATCAGAGCTTTTCGGTCGACCAACCCGTCTATGAGGAAATGCATTAGCTTCTTGACAGGACGCCATGGATCCCCCTCAGAAAGCTCCCGCTTGAATATAGTACAAGCGTGTATGCACCTACTGCTAGCTAAGATGATGAGGCTGTAGGACGTTTCTACGGGCACGTTGAATCAGAAATGAATAATGCAACAACACAGTTGCAATTGCCCTAGGCGACTGTAACCCAAAAGTAGGAAAGAAGAGAGTGGGCGAAAGGTCAGTGGGAACAAACCATTTGCACAGCGGTCAACTTATATGATCCACGCTCCCAGACGAACTGCGCGGTGTGCTCCACCGAGTGCAAATGTTTTGTCGCATGTATACATCTGTTGCGACTTTTCGGACAATTTATTCTTCTAAAATAATATTAAAGCCATTAAAATGTGCCTTCGCGCGGTATTGAAAAATTTAAAAGTGTTTTGTGACATCTTGGCGTGGCACGCCAAATCGCAGACGATAGCAGACGATGATGTTCACCTAAACCTCCAGCTACAAAAGCAAACGAAAAACGAAAAAAAATGCTCCTTGTTTTACTGGTACGGCGTGTTTTTATTTTTATTTATGTAAACAAAAACATTTATTGTCGATTCTGCTTCACCTTACGTATTTTCACATTCTCTGAAACGTTACAAGCAAAGCAAATTACGAAGCAAAGCGGCGAACTATTCTCCTCCCACCATTCCCACAGTGGCCCGGATGGCCTTCAGCGCCTTGGAATTTACGCCGGCACGTTTCCCCTTACTATAAGTAAGAAACTCCATGCGTGGATCTGCCTAAAATGGCGTCGCTTTCGCCAAGTTACCCGAGCCAAATTTTCTCTACTGCGTTTCGGATACTATAGGGTCCATTCTGAGTTTTCTTTCCTCCGTGCTGTTTCCATTCTTTTTGTTAGTAATGCCATTTTTAAGGTTTCAAGTTTCAAGTTTATTTCCAACATTGCAGTGTTGGGGGTCCACCAGGTGAAAAAGCGGTTAGCGACCACTTGAAGGGTGCCTGGCCGCCCGTAAACACAATAGCTGTTTGGAGACGGCAAAAAGCATACGCACGCTAATATATACGTGGAATTGACAGATATATACACATGTAAAAACACCTATATACGAACAACAATTCAGAAGTGTACACACTCTTAGATAATATTAATCATGACATACATTATGTAACAGCAGAAAAAAAATGCATAGACTGTAGAAAATACCCGGTGCGCCGAAGGGGAACGAGCCACCTGTTACCGCTGCGTGTGCGAGAGTCGCTTGTTTGAAGAGTAATACTTGAAATTGTTGTAATGAAGTTTCGGAACTTGTCATTAGAAAAAAGATAAGAATTAAGTAAGGTTGGAGCCATAAGTGCCCCACCGCGCGAAGAACCGGTGTTGTTGTAATGGCTGTTGTTGTTTTTGTACGGTACGGAAAGTGGCCGCTACTGCAGTGAGTACGCAAAAGCACATCTGATTTCGCATGGAAATCGAACCGCGATCGTGAAAGTGAGAGTCGAGTGCGTTATTACGGCGCCACCAACTGCGCACGTTCCCGAGAGGGGAGCAAGAGTGAGTGCGCCGCGTGACTCGGGAAAGCGACCGCGCGCGAGGGCAGCGGGTGCACGCCAGCCACGGCGTGTGCCGGTGGCCCGAAAAGTGCCTGCCTATTGCCTAGAGGGGCCATGCAGACAAAGTTTCGTTCATTCGAGAGATTGGCACCTTAGAATTAGGGGTGGTCGATTAACCTTCCGATTGATTGATTAATGCTTGAATCGCGATTAATTTTTTTATTCGGCTAATCGGTTGAAGTGTAGGGCGCCACGGGAGAAAGGCCTGCTTTCTTCAACCCTTGCGTACGACTCGGCGTCTTTTTTTTTTTGCGTTTTTGCGTCCCACGTACCAGCCTTCTCCTTTCCACCAGCGGCCGCCAGCCTCAACTACCGCGTTTCCTTTGTCCAGATCGTCGCTGTCAGTTCCGTAGGCGAAGGGAGAACGCCTTGCTGTTCACGCCGTGCAGCTCGGAGAAGAAAATGCTGTTTGGGGATTCGTTTAACCGAAACAACATGCTTCTGCATCGGGGAACCCTCGCAGCGGAAGTGATGGGCGGCGCCTGTTTAAAGAATTTACGCTCTCAAAGAGTAGATTCCACAGCACCATTGTACGCTGGCCAACGAACCCTGCGTCCAAGATGTTTACCCAAAAAGACCGCCTGCGACGATCTCCGTCTCACAGCGAGAAAGCTGGGCGATGCGCTTGCGGACAACAGCACTCGCTAGTGGGGACTCGCATGTGTCGAGACGTCGCTATGCGCTGTAGAATGGCGCCTTCGAACTTTTTCGTGTCACGTGCTTTTGCGCCTAGTCAATTATCCTTGGACATCCCGGGAACAGATCTGCCTTTGATGCCTTCCGCGCATGCGCTTTCCTGGTTGCGCTCAGCTGCTGGTGTCATTCTCCTTTCGGTGTAAAAATTCTGCTGTGCGTTCCGGTAACTTCAACGCCATGCGAGCGTGTGTTCAGCGCAGCCACGATGACTGTCAACAAGCAAAGAAACTCTCTGCTGCCTGAAAATGTTAACAAGCTTCTTTGTCTCCGCAACTGGGTGAATTATCACTGATTGTCTAAAACGATTTGTACAAACCAGCATCGACAACGTGAAAATGAAAACAACCATAAAGAAAAACTGAACATTCTGTGTCTTTTAGGCCTTATTCACCTAAATGAACACATCCGATTAATCGAATAATTAAGCGAATAAAGGAAGCCGGTTAATCAGATTAAAATTTTTGATCGACACCCAACCCTACTTAGAATCATACTGACACCACTTTTAACGCCAGGTTCACTCATATAAACTATATTAATAGGAAAAAAGGGAATGGCCATGCGACCCACTAGCTCATTTCTCGCAACACAACCCGAGACGTCATGTGCCCAGCTGTGCGATTGGCTGAGGCCGGTAAAAGCAAACGCAAAATCAGGCAGGGCTTACAAGCTTGCCGAACGAGCTATTCGCGCTTAGATTTAGGGGGCATTCTTTTCATAGCAGTAAGAATTGTGGGGTGAACAGTGGAAGTTACGGACGAACACGTAAACACCGAAGCCGTTAGTGCGGCACTTTGCCAGTTGTCTAGCACAGCCGTCGGTCGCGTTAGACTTGTGTGGCACAACACTGACCAACTGACATAAGCGGCACCGACTTAAATGACCATGTTTATCGAGTCATAGCTTACATTTTAAGAAGCGATTAGTGTGAAGGCTAAAAAAAATACGGCAGGTATAGAAGTCCAAAGTGCGAACACTGGCACTTCAGCGGTATTGCGGCGCCATCTGTGAAAGTGGGCAATAAACGAGACCACCAAACGGCCGTCTGTGAGATAGTAGCAGCCATGGCCAGCAGGCTATCTTCAGTTTTAAGGCCCTGCTCTAGATGCGTCATTGTCGACATCACGAAAACACAAGATTTAGCGGGAGAAATAACATTTTGGCTGAAAATGTTCAATTTCTCACTGAATAAAGCATTGTTTGCTGCAGGACAACTGCCGAGGGCACTATAAGACACTAAATAGTTCAATAAAACAAACGTATTTTGTCTGCATGGCCCCTTTAAGTGATCCGCGTTAAAAGAAGAACAACCAAAAGCGAATAAAGAAGCGCAAATGCGATGCAACAGTAATGAGGCGGTCGATAAGCATCGCCTGGCTTTCGCCTTCACAGCTCACCAGCACACTTGGCTGTGCCGAAGAAACATTCGAAATTACTGCAGCTGTCTGCTCTGACTGGTGTGAGCTGCGTTGAAAATGAACTCTGAGATTACGCCTCGGAGCAACAACGATGAGGCTGTTCGCCGCATAGAGTTTCTCACTAGCTTGAGAAACTCTATGGTTCGCCGACAGTGAGCCGGGAGAACACTGGCCGTCGTGCTCGCAGCAGAGGGCCGCAGCACCGCCGTGTCTCAGCTTCCGGGATGTCGCGATGCTAAATTTTTTTCTGTTTATAGTGTTTCGCTTGCTGTGCCTTGATCAAAAGTTGTTGGCCACCTTCGTCCCGACTGTGGAAAGTGGTCCTACAGAGCGCTCTGCTCTTATGCAAAATCCATTCATTCATGCTACCACCCTACTCGGCTAGAAAACGGAGCCAAGACGGAAGGGCGAGCAAAACGAGCGACTCGGGCGCTGTTCCTCTTTCTGTTCCTCTTCCTGTTCTTGTTTTTCCGCCAAGTGTGCACTAGCTAGCCCCCCGGCTTTGCACTCTAATACGGCACAGCTAGGAGATTCCTGGAGACAGCCTCGCGTAAAAAAACTTCTCTGGCTGCCGGCGTTGCTTCCAGCGCGAAGGAAGCACCGACGCTCCTGGGAGGGCATGCCCTACGGGGAACGTCTCGCTGTGTTCCGCGGTTCTACCTGCGCCCGCAGCCACACAGTATAATCCTTGGACGTTGATCACTGGTCGCCGAGTGCGAGCATAGGAGTGAAGAGTGCCTCCGTTGACACTTGCAGGATGAAATACGTGTTTGGCTGTCCTTTGCCTTGGCCGAGCATCCTAAGCGCAGCGTGCTTCTATTCGAAGAAAAGCGAGCGAATCGTGCCCTTTACGTGCTCCACACTTCTTGTGGCCGCCACCGTCGATTAGCCCTGGTTGCTGTGTGCGTCGCGACGCCCCGAAATCACGCACGTGCCAACATTTTCCCCCGGGGCTCTCATCGTGCTTTCGATGCGCTTGTATTTTGGCGGAACCGTTCAGTATGCCTGCATTATGAGACTTCCGTCTGCGCCTGCATTCGCTCGAGCGTCGTTCTTCGAGAAGACAATAGCCGCGCTATCTCGGCGAGAACGTTGGCAGAGAGCGCCATTCATCTCACCGCGAGGCAGGCGCATCGACGTGGACACTTCCAGCTGCGCCTCATCTCCATACGCCCTTACATACGTGGGTGCGAGTTGCGGTGCGGGTTCGCTGTTCTCACTTGACGAGCCGACCCAAGTGCAGATGAACTCCGGCAGAAACAACGTCGCCATCTCGGCCTCTCACCCAGAGCGGCCACCGAAAAAACCGGCAGGGCGGAAGGAGGGGCACGGCATTGACGAGGCAGGGGCTGGCTTGCACTTTCACTTTAAGCAAACTTTCTTGCTCTTCCTTACCTTTGCTGACATCAAAGACAATCCCCGGTGGACACCTGTATATCACCGTATTCTTTATTGACTTGAAGATAACGTTACACAAAATAAACGCACAAGTTCCGCAAAATCAGCATAAAGAAACGTGCAATCACAGTAATGCCGATTCGCACGGAGTAGAAAACGCATCACGTGTAATTCTACGTTGCAACAACATCAGTGTACAGGTTCTTTGGCGAAGAGATAAGCGTACTGAGGACAGAAGAAATACTCGAAACGTTCCAAACGCCCTGCAGCGGCTACTTTTTAATGCGGATCATTCTTTGCCGAGTACCCCCCCCCCCCCCCCCAGCCAGGACCCTGCAACGCCCTGCATTTCCACAAAAATGCAGATATCGCGGAAGTTCAACCTGTAATCGCTATAATGGCGTAAACTGAGATAACTGTCGCCCGAAATTTTGAAAAAAAAGAGAAAAATATCAAATAATTACGAAAACTGGCGAACCATTTAACGCCCTGCATTTCCTCAATAATGCAGATTTCCCGAAAGAGCGTAGATGGAGATAATTGGAACGAAATTTTGAAAAACTAAAAAATAAGAGAAATATCAACCAATTACGGAAAATGGCACTACGTATAACGCCCTGCATTTGTGACAATAATGCAGATTTTGCGAATGTACCACTTCGAATCGTTGTAATAGCGTAAATGGAGATAATTGGTCAAACAGGATTTAAAAAAACCAAGAACTTTGAATGTAAAAGCTCACACTCAAAACAAGCGTATTGGAAATAATAAAAGAGGGTCAAGCAGACGAAGACGAAGTGGAAACACACACCACATGCAGGCGCCAACTTCCAACTGTTTATTCGTGTAAACCACGCTTACTTATTCACAGGCCAATTGTACAGATTCAAGATTAGCGGCAGGAATTAACATTTGGTGACGGCTATCACTACCACTATTACCACTATCAGATTACTATTTTGTCTTATAGCCATCACCAAATGTTAATTCCTGGCGGTTATCTTGAATCTGTACAATTGGCCTGTGTATAAGTAAGCGTGGTTTACACGAATAAACAGTTGGAAGTTGGCGCCTGCATGTGGTGTGTGTTTCCACTTCGTCTTCGTCTGCTTAGCCCCCCTTTTATTATTTCCAATAAGCATGAACCAACTAGCTAAACAAGTTTTGTCAGGACAAGCGGCTAAGAATGCTACGCATCAGTAGATGATTCTCTCAATTTCTGCGGAATTTTTCCTTCCTCATCATTCACCCCGAACCCCGCGCCCGCGACGCGCTAAGAACGTTGTATTTCTCTTCCTTCCCTGTCCAGACGTTGCGGAAAGAGCGGCGCATGCCGCATGGGGGTTTAGCATCCTGTGGCACGGGGTCCCCACAGAGTACGCTCAAGTCGCGGGTCATTTGACCAGCTCCCGCTCACGCCGCGTCTCGAGCACGTTCCGCCGTTGAGGGCTGTTGCATTGCCCTGGTGCAAGTTCCCAGTGGGACGATGCTCATGCAGCGAATCCCGAAGTTCCTCGAAGCGCGAACGGCCGCTCGATCCGCGCGTCTTGATTCAGCTCCTGACGCGCCTCGAACGTCTCTGCGCTGCGGCACAGCGCAGGCGGCTGGATCGGGTATTCCTGTGCGAGTTCGTTACTCCGCTTGAGGATAGTGTAAGCACGCTTCTCCACTGTCCACAAATCCACTGCTGTCAGTACATTTTCAGGGGCAATGTGAGCAGCCTGATACTGTGGAAGCTCGTTAATTCGAATGTCTAGCCATTAAAAAAATGTACGAATTATCCGAATATCGAATTATCGAAACGGCAAAAACAGCACATCTACAATTCTCTTACGCGCGCCTTGACTTTGCAAAGAAGTCGGTGATGCTAGCTTCGCGGATAGCTGGGCGAAAAGAACCAGCTTGCGGTCGTGCGACAATCCCTGCGGAGCAAGAGTACTGCACGAAGCATCATAGCAGAACTCTGGCAGAATAGCGAGAGCGTCCGCAGCTCATTTCGAAGTACGACCCGCCGCGGCTGCTTACAGCACGGATGCTTTCTCGCCGCGATGCACGTTCGAATCCCCCCCAGCGCCGGGGGAACAGAGCGCGGGCCGGTGCGGCGTTGCGGCTCACGCTTCGAGAAGGCCTTGGTCCCACTTACGCTCTGCGCGCGTACATTTGCGCCGAAATAGGCCAGTGTACACTGCTGATGGGAGGGAGTAGGACTGCGAATTATCCGAATCTCCGAAATAAAGGGGGCCGAATTAGCGAGCTTTTACTGCATGAATATATGCAAGGCCATTTAGTTTAGTCCCCCATAAAACTTATTGTGCATATACACACCGAATCTGAAGTCAGCTTCACTACTGCACACGAGTGCACTGCCAGAACATCGTGTCACGCATTCTCATTTTACGGCGAATCCCAACTGGCCGAAGACGCTGCTTCTGGCCGACACCGAGGAACTCCAGCTGACATATAAAAAAAATTTCTGTTCTCTTTCTTACGGCGCAGCTGGACATGGCTCGTATCTAGGGTTGTTCGTTTTAAATTTTTACATCTTTCTTTTAAATCTCGGGGTAAAAATCGGGCGATATACTCAAACTGATAATCGGGGAGCATTCGATTCTTTTTGTAAAACCATTCTGAATTGGGGTTTTTGCTGGTTGAATATTCAGCTTCACTAAGTAATACACTCAGATTACTTTAGAAGGTTTAGAGCACTGCACGGACCAGATTTTAAGGCCTGAGCCCGGCCCGAGCCCGCTTTGCGAAGCCCGAGCCCGACCCGGGCCCGTAACACCTAGCCCGAGCCCGGGCCGGGCCCGCCATCTTAAGCCCAGGCCCGGCCCGGCCCGGCCCGGTAATTTATTTTTTTTTGGTCTAGGGAGGGCCCGCGCCTGTGTGACCAGGCCCGGTCTTTGACGCTGAAAGAAGTTTGTTTATTATATTCCGGGAGATCAGACGGATCATCTAGTCGGTACAAGCACGTCATGAACTGAAACGCAAAAAATAAGGGTTTAAAAGCGCACGTAGTTTAGCTTTCACCGTCTGCAGTTCACGCCATATCGGCTTAATAATAGCTCGTATTCAAACATGAGAGACACCATCACCTTTGAAGACCAGACTCTTGGCAACTTCACGAGGTTGTCTCGGCCATAAGTTGGTATTGCTTAAATTTTTTGATCTGCATTTGAATCAACGAGTATGTACGCGCGTTGAAATACTTCCCCTCCAGTGATTGTTGAAGTTGAAGTTGAAGTTTATTGTGCAGTTTTCACATTTACAAAATACAAACAGCAGTGGCTGGGTCCTTAGCCTCAGGCTAGTTATGGACCCATTCAAAACATAGAAATTGACATAGGGGTGTACCAACACGCGTACAACAATTCAAGAAAAAGGTAAAAAGAAAAGACCGCTTGCGAACAGCACAGCACACAAAATAAAGTAAACCAAAAAGATTAGGAATCACGAGTTACAGACGTACGATACAACAAAACACTTGATAAAAATATTCACAGAGAAAAAAAAAACCAGGAAATACAGGGAATATTACAAGAGTATTGCAATACATAACAATGATCAGCTTGCCGTACCAAAAACAGGAGTGTGATTTTAGGACAAGGAAGATAAAAAATAGGCCTTCAAATACGTCGTGACATTATGAGCACGTTGATTTAAGCACAGGATGACTGTACAAGGGAGCTCGTTCCAAATCTTCACACCAGCATACTGCAATCGCCGCTGGCCGTATACATTGTGTATAGGTGGTATTAAATATTTGCCTTGGGAGGCAGAACGACTACTTATGTTAGATTTCCTAAGCATTGTCGCTGGTAAAGGCAAGTTGTTATGAATGATGTTGTGCAATAAAATGACTGACCGGTAATCACGCAGCAATATCACCGGCATTATTTGACTGTGAATAAACAATGGTTTTGACGGTGAGCAACGTGCTACGGAATTAATTATCCGCAACGCTCTTTTTTGGAGGCGCACAATTGGTGCAATATACGTGCTGTAAGTGAATCCCCATGCTTCAATGCAGTATAACAAGTGTGAGTGAAATATAGAAAAATATACAGTGCGCATTGTTTGAAAATCGAAATGGCGTCGACTTTTGGCAAGAATGAAACAAGCATAAGACAGTTTTTTTCTAAGATTGTCTATGTGTGGCCTCCAATTAAACGGTTCGTCGAGAATCACACCCAAGTAGGAGATCGTCTCAACGCGACCAATCTCGGTGTCACGTATGCGTACTGTGATTGGTATAGTAATGTGGGCTTTATATGGGGACCTGAACAAAATATATTTAGTTTTAGAGGTGTTCAGTGTAAGTTTATTAGAAACAAACCATTTGTGAACATTTTCTAGTTCGTTGTTGACAATGCACTCGACATCCAACAACGATTTCGATCTTACTAATAGTGCAGTGTCATCGGCGTACATAACAGCCTGGGCACTCCGTAGACAATCAGGCAGGTCGTTTATGTACAGTGTAAATAGTAAGGGACCTAATACTGACCCCTGGGGTACTCCCATGATTATTTGTTTTAAGCTAGAGGTATGTTGGTCGATATTTACAGCTTGTTGGCGACTGCTGAGGTAACTTTTAAAGAACTCGAGAGCCACACCCCTAGAGCCATATCGTTGTAGCTTGCTTAGTAAAATGTCGTGGTCAACGGTATCAAATGCTTTTTTGATGTCCAAAAAAATAACGACTGGATATTCACCGTTGTTAAGGCCCTCATTAATTAAATCAGAAACACAAATTATTGCCGATGTCGTAGACTTAGTATCTTGAAACCCATGCTGATGCGGTGAAATTATGCCATTTTTATTAAGGAACTGCCGTACTCGCTTGGCTATTAGCTTCTCAAATAAAGTATTAATGCAACTTAGAACAGAAATTGGTCTGTAATTACCGTAGTCATTAGGGTCCCCAGCTTTGTATATTGGAACAACACGAGCGACTTTCAAAACATCGGGATAGACGCCAGAAAAGAATGCCTTATTGAAAAGCGAGACCAAAGTGGGGGCCAGAGTGTTAATGTTGTTTTTAAGAATAGATACCGGAATGGTATCGATTCCAGTAGCCTTACCAGAGTCAAGCAGTTGGGCAGTTGATATAACTTCTGCGCATGTTATGTCCCAGAAAGCGAAAGATAACTCGTGCCACGAAGGCAGGTAAAGGCATTCAGTATCACGCATCTCGGCTATCAAGTTCGTGCCGACAGCGCAGAAGTGGTTGTTAAACATTTCAGTTAAGGCTTGGAAATCAGCTGAGCAGTCTAGAACGGGTAGCATTCTCTTGGGAATGCTGGGTCGAATGATAGAATTTATGGTTGCCCAAAGTTGTTTGCTGTTTCCTGCTGATTGATTAATTCGAGTACAGTAAAACAGCTTTTTCTGTCTTCGCATCATGGCCACAGCTTTATTTGTATGCTTCTTATACTGAAAAGAATAGTAAGCATTTCCCCTGTTTTGTTTCATTTTTTGATGCCAGTGGTCACGAATTCTTATCGCTTCTAGAACCGCCTCAGTCATCCAAGGGCAGATTGGATGCGTATAATATTTTTTACGGCTGATTTCACGGCACTCTTTAAGTACGGCTTGAATTTGTTCGGTCAGCAGACGGCTATGTTCATTAGCGGTCATATGCTCAAATTCACTAAAACTGTACTGGGACAATAGCTTTGCCGCTTTAGTAAAATTAGTTCGAGTGACATATTCAGCGTTAGTTCTACATTCTAGGTGCGCATTCTTTAAACGGTACAGAAGGGCAACACCCAGGTGTTCAGCAACAGCGGCATCGTATACACCAGACAAAAAACAGGCCGGAACAAAGTTACACAAGATATGATCAATGCACGTGGCACTTGTTTCCGTTATTCGGGTTGGCGTTGAAATACAATTACGAAAACCATACGAATCGAGGAGGTCTGTGTATTCTTGAATGGAACTGACTAAAATATCGATGTTTGTATCGCCCAATATAACGGCTCGTTTATTGTTCTCCGTGAGCAGAGCAAACACCGTTTCTAAGTCGTCGAAGAAAAGGTTGCGGTCAGTCTGAGGTGCCCTGTACACGACTCCTAAAACTATGTCGTCTAGCTCGACAAACAAAATTTCAGCGTCAGAGCGCACAGAGGAATTCAGCAAGTGACATGGTTCAAAAGTTACGGAGCTCCTGATATACAAACAAACGCCACCACCTCGGTTACTGGAAATTCTAGGTCGGGATACAAATATGTAGTTAGGTATGTTGTAGCACTCTGAAGGCATCAACCAGGTTTCTGTTACAGCGATAACATCATACAAAAAGCTGTGCTGCGCTAAGAAAGCGCACAGAGTGTCAACATTTTTCGCAATGCTCCGGGTATTACAGTGCAATACTGATCGCGGCTGGTTTAGTCTGCAAAAGTCATTAACAACGCTGATGTTCAGCATATGAAACAAGGATGAGAAAAAGAAAAAAAAAGAGGGGAAAAAAGAAAAAAAGAAGAAAGCAAAAGAGGCCGGGTCTGGGGGGGGGGGGGGGGGGGGGGGAGCCACAAAGGCTTACGCTACTTGGGCAAGATCGGCCTCAGTGCTTATTCTAATCGTCTTAGAATTGTCAGACTTCTTCATAAGAATGTGCCCGTTGCTCACCCAAGCGTACCGCCAATTGTGCTGCTTTTTTGCAGCAACAGATTTGCCAAGTAATTGCTTGTACTCAGGGCAAAGATGCTCATTAACGTAAATCGGCGTAGTGCCGCTCAGTCCCAAGTCTGAAGAAGTGAGGCGCGCCTTTTTCGAAGAGGCGAGTAGCTTATCTCGGGCAGAACATGACAGAAACTTTACGATAATGTTCGCCTGGTTTTTGTCCTTCGTCGGGACCCAGTGCGCAACATCAATGTCAGCCGCTGTTATCCCAGCGTTAACCTTCTCGGCTAGAGTAAGAACTATATCGCTTTCTGTTTTTCCAGCTGTTTTCGGCACTCCCTTTAGCTCTAGATTAGATCGGCGGCTGTACTGTTTCAGTTCAGTCAGTTCAGCCCTGACAGTCATCAGTTCTGTTTTCAAGGCACAGTTTTCGCTCTTCAGGCGGCATTGTTCGGCATTTACTTCATGTAACTGCCTTTGAGCTTCTTCAAGCGATTTCTTGAAGCGGTGGTGTTTCTGTGGTACGCGAGTTTGATTCCGGACCGCGGAAGCCGCATTTTGATTGGTGCGACATCTAAAACACACGTGTACATACATAAACATAGGTGCAAAGCTCCAGGATATCTGAATTAATTCATTCCTCTCTCGGGCATTCCTTGTAATTGTATCTTTGATATGTTATACACCAAAATATAAAATCTTGATGCAGTACAAGAAATGTCATTAAAATTGCAGTGTAGTGACCATCAGACCTAGCAAAACAGGTTTTTAAAACAATGCGCACAAATAACAGCAAGAAGCGCGCAAAAATAAACCAAGAATATTCATTTTAATGCTCTTTTCTACACTTCACGTCGGACCTATTAACGGCCGTGCCTATGAATTCAAGCCCGAGCCCGGCCCGGGCCCACGGCGTCGAGACTTCGGGCGGCCCGGCCCGGCCCGCGGGCCGGGTCGGGCCTGAGCTCGGGCCTGGCCCGAAACCCAACCGCAACCCCTTCGGACATAAATCTGGATAGAGCCTTTGTATTTCCATATAAGACATCTAAAACAGCACAAAAAAAGTGTGCTCCCGTAAAAGAATACGTGTACTGCAGTGAGGAGCAGGAGGAGAAAACTTTATTCCAGCAAGTGGTCAGAGAAGCGCGGTGGCCACCGGCCTAAGGCTGGTGGCGACTTCGGTGGTTCTTTTGACCAGGGCTTCTTGTGCAGCCCGGAACACCTCCCTCCAATGCTCGCTGCTGGTGATTAGAGGGTAGGGGTCCTGGGGGCACTCCCATATTGAATGACCTAGTGAGGCGTGCTCCCCAAACAGTGGTGTGGGGAGCTCGGTGTGTGAGTTCGCGAGCCATAGCGGGTGCGGTGTCATTGCCCATGTTACGAATCAGCCCGCCGCTGTGCTTTGTGCAACACGCCTCGGCTGTGTGGCGAAGCCTCCACTACTTGCGCATTTCAAGCAGCCCTCCCTGTCGGTGACTCACGCTTGCAGCCGACGGATTCAAACAAGATGCTACATGTCTGGATCGGTGGCGCCTCGCTATTGGCGTGATCAAACTTCGGTGGTGGCCGACGGAACACGCTTCAACTTGTCCGAAGGACGCAGAAGCCGCTGTGGAGACCTCCTCTCTCCCCTCTCTCGGACTCCGCGTGCGCCGCTACTACCGGCCGCTCACGAACTCTGGAAAGAGTGTTGTGTGTGTCCGTGACGTTCGTGTCGTGTGCACAAAATACAGGGAACGCTTGTATGACCGTTAGCACTTTGGGTATAAAATAAGACCCCCCCCCCCCCCCCCCCCACCGAAGCGCTGTGGTTCATTCCTGTTTGAGCAGTGCTGCCACTCTGCTCGAGTCCTGTACTGTAACCTCGCCCGTTGGGGCATTGCCATTGCTCTTGTCTGCCTTTGGCCTATCCCTCGCCATGAACTAAACAAATTAAGTTTGCCTTCGGCTTCTGGTCTTCTTCTAGGCAGCAACATTGGCTGGCCGCTCGCTTCACCACGCTACCACGCGCATGTGGGAGGCGACGGAGCTCGGCTCGGGGACGCCTTCCCGTATGCGGCAACGGGTTGTTAGCGGTGGGATGACAACGTCGCAACAACTGGATGGCAGCGGTCGGATGGCAACTTCGTAAGGGTGGTGCACGAAAGCCCACGATTTCAAAAGCCCCGTCTCATTTGCCCCACGCCGGAAGCCCTGCCCCTTTTTTTGGCCCCGTTTTCGAGAGCCCCATACTTATAAGCCCCGGACACATTTTTCCCGTCTCTTTTGCCCCATCGCATTTGCCCCGTGCCGATTGCCCCGCGCCGAAAGACCTGCTCTGTAAGCGCTGTAGTCATAATCTAAGCCCAAGCAGCTCTACTTTTGCTTTGGTTTTTAATTTTTCTGTGCGGCATATGAAAGTAGACGTAAAGACAGGAGAATAAAACTAAAGAAAAGAAAACTTTGAGCGGAGTAGCTGGCTCGTCTGGTGGCGAAGGTTTTCGTCCTCTGAGTTCGTGCCATGCAAACATCAATTTAATTATTAATGTCAATCATATTGTCATGGCATACTTGTAGCCAGGTACGATGAACGCAGCCTGCCCTTTGGGGTCTGAATAACCATCATAGCAACGAAATGAACGGCCCCAATCGTTTATTCTCAGTGTTACTGGATCGCTTTGATTTCCTTCACCGTCCCTTCAGCCGTCACGAAAAAATGAAAAAGAAAGAAACCAAGCTGTCTTTTTATAAAAGCGCGTGTGCATTCCCGTTCGTGAGTTTCTCTATGACCCCAGTCGTCGTTGCATTCGGCGTAGGTTCTATTTAATTATAATCAGCGATCGCATTTACAGTGGCATTGCTAAGATGGGGCGGTGCTGGGGAGGAACCATGCAGCCTTTCCAACTTAGGCCTTTCTAATGTGCAAAGTGGGTGCCGAGAGCTGACAGACGACTGTGGCAGCTCTCGCCACAAACGCCGATTTCGATTTTCTTCTTGTGTTAATGGAAGATGCCCAGGAGACGTCTGCGTCCGACAATGTCCCAACAAGTGTTAATATATCGGGCTTGAAGAGTAACTGCCGATGGGGCCACCGGGGCGAAGAAGGAGCGATTCCTGGCGAGGGGCGCGGTCGGTATGACAGCGACGCGCAGAAGGGTGCAGCGAGCAAGCTTGTTCCTCGAGGTGGGCGACACTGGGGCCAACGAGACTGGTCATTGTGTCCTCGGGAGCTTCTTCGGTGGCTTTTTGTTGAGCACAAAAGAGATTAGGCCAACTCGTGGTGCATGTGTAGCTATATCACTGCCAGGCATCCGGCCACAGAATCCACTTCATCGGGACGACCATCAGTCGAGAACGGAACACAACAGGTGGCAGAGGCTTTTACATGAGTGGTCGATCATTCAGCGAACTTCACAATTCCTCAATCGCTACCTTAGAACTCTCACCTTTTTCTGGGCTGCGCTCCGCAGAGAGGGGCTTTCTGAGATACCTAACGCGTTGATAGGCTATCATAGGCCGCAGCAGCCTGGCACCAGTTACCCCTGAGAAAGGTGGTTGTGCAACGTCGGGTTCTCCGTTTATTGTGTCATTGCTTGCAGTGTAATAATAGCTTTTCATTTGTAACTTCCCAACCAGACAGATCGCAGCCAAATGTTTACCTTCATTGTATGTTGTGCGGGCCCTACGTATAATAAATTTGGCTAACCTAATTACCCATTGTTTTCGCTTAACGACGATCATACTAATTTGTGACACCACAAGCACGTGTGCATACGAACTTTTACAAGTATTCTAAGGCCCCTCATCCCGCGGCACAAAAAAGCAAAGAAAGAAAACTGACATGCCTAGGAAAACTTCAGACACTTTCCTTCGCGTTTTCTGTCCTTGGGATTAAAGGCAAGTGACGTCGCCCTTTAGGTTGAACACGGAAGTGACTGGTATTTGTACGCACAATCCATGCACGTTTTAGCAGGACTTAAGGCAGATAGAAGCTGCAGCTATCTTCAAAAAGGCCTAGTCTTCTGCCACGACGATATTCTAGACTTCTCCATGAGAAAATGCTGCCGACAACAGTATTTGCAAGTTTGTTTTAGCGTCACAGCGCTGCGCATTTGAAACACTTCATAAGATTTTATGCATTTTCGGGGGTGGGGGACAGAATATTGCAAAGTTGTCTCCTTACCATTGTGGGAGTGTCCCTTTTATTTAGAGGAAATTACTTGCAAAATACTTCGTAAACACCGGCTGATTTCGTTAGCTTAAGTGCATGCAGCAAACAAGAGCGATTCTGCATTATAAAGTCTTGTCGTAAATAAGAAGGTCTACAAAACGATTTAATTAGTTAGCGGCGTAATAGATGTTTCCTGAACGAGGTATAAACAGAACTATAGAAATGCTCAATTTATAGACATAACTCGCAAAAATTAAAAATGGCATCCAATGTAAATGTGCAAGCACTGCAGTAGATTGTGAGATTGTGCTCCTTACCCCAGTTACGCTGAAATATAGAATGGCTGTTTAAAACAAGTAAGCACCAGATAATTCGTTTGCCGGAAAGCTTGCGCCCCGCAACGTCCGTGCACCCAAATGTCCGTTACCCAAAATGTCCGTGCGCCGAAATGTCCTAGACCCAAGCTGAGAAGGGGAACGTGGGGGTCGGATAGCGTTTACCGCCATCGTATACTTTGAACACATCTAAATTATCGCAGCTAAGGGAAGAAGGAATAACGCCCCAGTGTTACTTCGGGAAAGCGGCAGACCCAATCATCTTCTTGAGAAGATCGTCCAACCTTATTTTACTGAAATTAAAAAAAATATATAGTCACTGAGAAGAAAATGACTCGCCATAATATCGCCTCGCGAAAAGGGTTGCCGAAACTGGCACAGTGCAGGTGGCACGCGGGGATTATGGCGCGGGGATATTGCACGCGGGGCATATGAGACACGGGGCTAACATCGCGGGGCTTTTTCGAAAGGGATTCTGCACACGGGCAATCGTGATACAGCCCTTCGTAACCCTTGGAGCCAGCTGTGCGACATCCAACACCACGGACGTCATGGCGGCTTCGGACTTCGCAGAATTCACGGCGGTCAATGGTGGGTGCGGGACTTTTCTTCACTGAGCTTTACCAGGCTTCTGAGGACAGCTGGTAGGGCATGTGTTTTTGTCGCGTGGGTTATTCGCGCAAAACAACTTTGGAGCAGTGGGAAAGCAGTACTCTAGACCGGCCATGAATTTGAAGGCGTTGAAAAAACCGCAGTTGTTGGAGCTTGCAAAAGAGTTGCGCTTGGATGTTACGGACGCGCTGAGAAAGCCAGAGCTGATGCAGACTATCCTCGCTGTTGGGGCTAACGATGATGAGCTGTCAGAGTGCATTGAGTTGATCAATAACAGGGCGACCACGAAATGTCAGGCTGCAGAGGCTGAGCGCCAGCATGACGAGCTCCAGAGACAGAAACAGGAACGAGAGCAGGAATTCCAACGCGAGGGAAGAAAACGTGAACTCGAGCGACAGCATGAAGTGGAAATTAAGCGTCTTGACATCGAGGCATCTCAATCTAGGCGTGAGAGTGACCGCAGCGCCCAGTCTGCGGTGACTGAGCGACCTACGTAACGAATGAGTGACCCAATGCGACCCTACAAGGTAGGAGAAGACATCGGCCTTTTTTGGTCAATTTCGAGCGTACGTGTGAGAGGGCCAAGTATAGCTGAGACTCATGGCCGCAAAAGCTACTTGTGCTTTTGCTAGGTAAGACATCCGCCGTGATGGCCCGCTTGCCAAAGGAGGAGGCGGAGGACTACGACAAAGTCAAGTCGAGCCTCCTGCGTAAGTACAGGCTGTCAGCAGAGGCGTTTCGCCCGAAATTCCGTGAAGCTGAGAAAGCTAAGGGCGAGTCGTACTCGGAGTTCACTTATAAGCTGAGGGCTAACATGGAAGAGTCGCTCAAAGAGGCAAAGGCTTTCGGAAAGCACGACAAGGTAGTTCAGTGCTTCGGTCTCGAACAGTCTTACCGCCGACTACCGGAGAACCTGAGATTCTGGATGCAAGATAGGCCAAGGGTAAATACTGTGGATCAAGCAGCTCAGCAACCCGACGAGTTTGTCGCACGTCGATTTGCGCAGGGGCCGAAAGACGGCCAAAAAGAGTTCAGGCCGAGGCCTGATAAGTCGGAGCCGAAAGGCAGAGCTCCCCAAGAAGACAATGGAGCTAGCAAAGTCGTTTTATCGGGTAGTGAAACCGACCGGGACAACGAAAAGAGCGCAGACGCCGAGGAGTAGCGCCGAAAAAAAAGCTTTTTAAGCACGCAAACACGCTGCGTGTTACAACTGCGGTGAGACGGGGCATTTCGCTGCGAGTTGCAGGAAGGGCAAACTCGTCTTTCACGTGCTAAATCAGAGTGAGGACAGGAGGCAGTTTCTGCAGCCGTACGTACGTGAACTAGTGGTCAACGGTAAACCGTGCCGAGTGCTTCGCGACTCCGCGGCGACGGTAGACATGGTCCACCCTTGATACGTTGAACCAGATCAGCTGACGGGACAGAGTGTTTGGGTGAAGCAGGCCGTAGCAGCACGAAACATCGCCTGCCGATTGCTAAGTTCAGCATCGGAGGTCCGTTTGGTGAACTTGTCACGCAGGTGGCAGTATCCCCACAACTTCTTCCGAAATACAGGTACCTATTCTCGAACAGGTCTGATCAGCTGTTACGCGACAAGGGGTACAATTTTTAGAAACTGCCGAGGAAAGAATCAGCTGAGCTAGCTGCGAAGGGCTCAAGTAAGAATAGTGTCGCCACCTCTGATAGGAACGGCGAGACTCAGAGAGATAGCAAAGATCGGGCATTTCCGGAGGCTCACGACAGAGGGTAGCGTACGTCCACTGTGTGTACAGTTCCTGTATATAGCTCCCCTAGGGGAGCAGAGTTGCGCGTCCATCCGCCATCTTGAGTTCCAGGGCGTGCGGGAAAGCCACCCTTCTTGTATGTAGGCCGCCGCGCCAGCGGCAGCGGCGAGTAGGAGTGGCGAGGAGCGGCCACTCGGCTGCTTATCAGCTGAGCCGCCGCTGCTGCCGCCGCTTCCACAACCGCCGATGCTTAGTTGAGGAGAACTGGCTGAATACGGGGTCTTGTGCGCAGCACTGAAAGCGGGTTTTCCTGTCGAACTGGAACCCGCGGCATGTGGCAATCAGACGCGCAACCCTTGCGCTACGCGATATACAGGAGCTCTAACTGTGTGTAAGGCCCCTACTGTGAGCGGACATGTGTCAGCGTCGTGTTCAAGTACTCTGGTTCACGAGAGGCATTGAAAACGGCTGCCGACCCGAACGCGCACAGTTCGAAGCCTAACGACATTCCACGGGAAAGCCTAACCCATGACGTTAGCGAAAGGAGGCAACGCGAGTCCGTTGAAACGAATGCTGTTTCTCCGGACGCGAGTTCATAACCGAGCTACACTGGGGCAGAGCCAGCAGTCGAGACACTGAGCGGTTTTCACGGTGCAGCTAAGCGTAGCGACGGCGCCATAACTGAGCGGGCCGTTAGCGTTCCACCACCAACTCAGATATTCGATGTCGAGCAACGGCCAGCCGAACGCGTAGTCATTCCGGTGTCGCCTGGGGTTGAGCCGTCTTCAAATACCGGGCATCCTGTACCTAGTAAAGCCTTGGCAGCCGGCAAAGAGAACAAAAACACCCTTCGGTGTTCACTTACCGATGGTGTCACAAAAATGTGCCGCAAGAGTTCCAGTCGCGCCAGCCGTGTCGCAGCGTCGCGCGCACGCTTTGCGCCTGGTCTCAGCGGACGTCACAGCGGCCGAAACGAAAGCGAACACCTTGCTCGAGCGGTGGAAATTAGACCAGTTTTCTCCGCGCGCTCGATATACATCTCGGAAGAAGGCTGATGTCCCCTAGACCAGTCGTTGCACCTTTTAGACAACGGGCGCATCTAATGTGCGATTCAAAAAGCGGCAGCTCAGGGCAATAACGAGAGCTCAAATCACAGCTCTCAGCGCGAGAAGTGGCCTGTAGACGCCTGATTTTCTCAATTTGATTGTTTTTCCTGAAGCAGGTATCGCCCTTTACGATTACATTTTTTTGTGTGTGGGACATTTCCAATCACGCGAAATGTCACGTTTCAAGTTTGTGTACTTGGCTAAAGTACTGCTGAGATAAAACATAACTAGTGTAGTTTGTTATCAGCCTGGTGAGCTTCAGTGTGGATTTCTCTTCGCACTTGCCGGCGATCTGGTTGTGTCTTGTGTTGTTCTGTTGCTTGCCTGAGCAAGCCAGAGACGTTCTTTGGGCGCCACTATTCGTCCCGTGACCGGACCGGACAAGCTCCAGCATGGTGTCGTACTGCCAGGCCTGGAGTCGAGCATCTGGCGAGCACTTCTCTCCGAAAGCATCCTTCCGGACAACGGTTGAAGACCCTTATCCATCGGGATCTCGGACCCCCGGCGGAGAAGGTGTTACGAATCAGCCCGCCTCTGTGCTTTTGCAACACTCCTCGGCTGTGTGGCGAAGCCTCCACTACGTGCGCCTTTCAAGCAGGCCTCCCTGTCGGTCACTCACGCTTGCAGCCGACAGATTCAAACAAGCTGCTACATGTCTGGAGCGGTGGCGCCTCGCGGTCGGCATGATCAAACTTCGGTGGCGGCCGACGCAGCATGCTTCAACTTGTCCGAAGGACGCGGAAGCCACTGCGGAGACCTCCTCTCTCGCCTCTCTCGGACTCAGCGTGCGGCGCTACTATCCACCGCTCACGAACTCTGCAACGAGTGTTGTGTGTGTCTGCGCCGTTCGTGTCGTGTGCACAATCTAGAGGAAACGTTTGTTTGACCGTTAGCGCTTTGGGTATAAATAAGACCCCCCCCCAAGCACTGTAGTTCATTCCTGTTTGAGCAGTTAATCAATGCTGTCACTCTGGTCGAGTCCTGTACTGTAACCTCGCCCGTCGGGGCATTGCTCTTGTCTGGCTTTGGTCCATCTCTCGCCATGAAGTGAAAAAGTTCAGTTTGCCTTCGCCTTCTGGTCTTCTTCGAGGCAGCAACATTTGCTGGCCGCTCGCTTCACCACGCTACCACACGCATGTCGGAGGCGACGGAGCTCGGCTCGAGTACGCCTTCCGGTATGCAGCAACGGGTAATCAGCGGTGGGATGACAACGTCCCAACACCCTCCATGCCAGTTTGTGCTGGAGTCCATATGAGCTCCACTGAGTCCTCTGGTTGATTTTGCTTGAGAATTTTGAGCGCCGTGGGAGAGGCATGTCCCCGGGCAAAAATTTTAACGGCCGTTTTTGAATCTGTGATTATAATTACGGGACGTGGCGTATGTGTGAGGGCTAAGGCAACTGCCGTCTCTTCCGCCACAGTAGGGGAGGTGGTTATGACTGCGAAGGTGTTCAGTCGAGCAGTCCTTTTTTGACCAGTGATCGCTATAGCGTATGCCCCGTGATGCCTGTACTCCGCTGCGTCAAAGTATACTACTTCCGCAATATTTCTGCGCTGCCTGGCGAGAGATCGGGCTCTTGCTTTGCGTCGTGCCTAATTATGAATAGGATGCATGTGCCTAGGTAGAGGCATTACGAATATTTGGTGAAGTCTATCAGCAGGGATAGGTAATTACTCCTGAGTCTGCTGCGAGACCGCGATGTTTTGCCGCGAGAGAATCTCCTGCCCCGTTCGAGCGAGCTCTAAGTGTGTTCTCTGGGAGCACAGGTGAGCTTCAATGGGCTATTCAGCGGTATTACACACTCCGAGTTTGTTAAGCTTGTCGGTGGACGCGTTGGAGGAAGTTGAAGGGCAGCCCTATACGCTTTCTTCATGAGGTCATTAATTTTATCCAGTTCACTTTTACTGGCTGGAATGTAACGTAAAGTGTAGAGAAGCCGGCTAATAAAGAAGGCTTGGATAAGCCGAAGTCGGTCATTTTTGTCTATCCCGCGATTTCGATTTTTGATTCCTTTGAGCAGTGCAATGAGCTGGTCCACCTGGGAGCTCAGCTGCTTAATGAGCTCCGAGTTAGACCTGTTCTGCTGCATGGTAAGGCCCAAGACTTTAATTTCAGGGACCCGCGGGACCATGTGGCCCTGCACCTGGATGGAGATTTGGGTGTCATAGCTGTTCTTTTCTTTCGTGGAAGCACCAGTAACTCGGATTTGGTAGGTGAGCACTTGAGGCCAGCCAGGGCTGCCTGTTGTGATACCACATCTGCTCCTGCTTGGGGGGTGCTCTCAATGTGTCCATCGCTTCCCCCAGTCACCCATAGGGCGATATCGTCTGCGTATATACCAAAACGGCGATGCGGGATCCGCATTAGTGCATGGGCGACCGGCAGGAGGGCCAAGTTGAAGACAAGGGGGAAATGACCTCCCCTTGAGGAGTACCCCTACTAGCCAGGTCGTACGGTCCACCCTTGTTTTGGCCCATTCGGATAGAGCGGTGGGGTCGGTCAGAAACGCCATTACATAATTGTAGACCCTGCGACCCGGGTTGATGGAGGTTAGACTGATCATAGTGGCCGTGTGGTCTACCGTATCAAAAGCCTTTTGTAAGTCTAGTGCAAGTAGTGCTGTGTTATCAACTTAACTGGTCGCCCGAATGACTTCATTCGAGAATTGCAGCAACAGGTTTTGCGTCGACAACTTAAGGCGAAAGGCTACCATTTCACATGGTAGTGCATCCATCTGGTAGATGTGCCGGGTACGCCGAGCTAGGATAATAAGCTTAAGGGCTTTACCAACACAGGACGTGAGGGATATTTGTCTGAGGCGTTCTGGAGCCATGGGCTTACCCGGTCTGGGAATGAAGGGTATTTTGGATGTGCGCCACTGCTTACCCTATCGAAAAAACCCTTATGATTTCTATATGGGCCCCATAAAATTCATATGGGCCCGTAAGAATTCATATAGGGACCCATATGAATTTTTATGGGCCCATATGATACGGACCCATAAGAAGTCTAACCACATATGAATTCTTATGGGCCCATATTAGATTCCCATATGGCATCTGACGGGCACATATGATACGTACCCATAAGAAGTCTAACCCCATATGAATTCTTATGGGCCCATATGAAATCTCCATATGTCTTCTTACGGGCATATATTATACGGTCCCATAAGGGATCGATCTCTATACGAATTATACGGGCTTGTTTCAACCACCATTCACCATTCAGGGTTATATGTGGTTCACGAAGTCATGTGGGGGCATACGGGGCACCATGCAGCTTTCTGTGGAACTTTCTGTGAGTGATATAAAGCTATACACAGACCCACGTTGTTACCACACTGTTGCAGATCGGGCCCGTAAGTTTGTAAATGTTTTAACACAAATTAAAATTCATGTGCTACATGGGCAATTATTGTGTACTAAAAGTATACATTTATTTGTGTTCACTCTCATAATGATATCGCAAACAGCGCATTAAATATGTGCACCGTACCCAACTGATTCCCTGTCACAAACGGCCGGCCAGGCCCTCAATTTTCTCGTTCGGGCGGCCAACATGACGGCTTCCTCAGCGGGGGGCGGCCATTTTTCGTCGCGCTTCGGCACCTGAGTCACCCCGTCCGCTTTTCCCGCGTTTGTTTGTTTGTTTGCTTCTCCTGCCTTTCGTTGGCGCTGCTCCGAAGAGGGCACGCGACGGAGTCGCGGGGGCCCAGGGAGAGAGGGAAACAAAGGTGCAAGACAGGGGGGACAAAGGTGCGGCACCGTCCGGCGATCGGGCGAAGTTTATCGGGGTGCGAGCGGCTCAGCGGGGGCTAGGGTCAGTCGGCTGGAGATTTTTCAAGGTGCAAGACGCTGGGAAGGGTCCGGCGGTTGTGCGGCTTTAGCGAAGTCCGTCGTTAGGCCCACGGCGGGACGACCAGAGCCTCCTCTACGGGAAGGAGTTCGCCTCGTCGTCATGGGTATCAAGGCCGACCAGACCTCGCACACCGGATCCCCGAAAAACGTAAGGGGCTTCCCGGCGAAGCCGACTCGACTTCGCCGTGACTTTCTGTCCTTGGAATCGCGGTAACCCATAGCCACGCCTAGCGTTAAGACGTACGCCTCCTACTGGTTTTTCCTATGTCGCGCCCAGCTTTTGATCGGACCTAGCTACTAGGTTTTTTTTCTTTTTTGTTGTTGTTGTTGTGTTGCATAGTGTTAGGATGTAAGCCCCTGTGTCTCTGTATTACCCCATGGTGTATTGTTTTTGTTTGGTTGTCACCGGTCTAGTTAACGCCGTGCGCACGTGCGCACATTGTAGTGTCCGCTTAGCGCCTGTAGTAATTCCTAAGCGACCCCAGCTGCACGCCGTTGGTAGCGAGTGTCTTTGCTGGGATACTTTTTTTTGCTAAGTGCATATTAACCAGTTTTCACCTCATTGCAATTAAGCTCACCAAATGAATGTGAACATGGTACACTTTCAGGTGCATTCGACCACTTCATAGGTCAAGTGGACACCGACGTGCCGGCAAAAACCCGACGATTGAAGATGAACTGGTTTATTGCAGAGATGCGTAAAGAGTTGAAATGAAAGCGCATCTCTGCAATAAATTTGTTCATCATTCAGCTCTGCATGTGTGTTTTTGTACAGAAATGTGGCAATAAATGCCTTACAAAGCAGACCCCACTGTCTCCTTGCAAAGAGAAGCCGGAAAACGCGGCTAGGACATTCACCCCAGCAAATATTTGTGTTCACATGTGTAAACAAGCGAAATAAAACTTATTTGAGCTTTTCATATGGGGATGTAAGATATATGGGTCTGTGACACCATATGAAATCCCTATATGAAATAAGCCCTATATGTTTCCCCCCATATCACCATATACCCATATCCAATAATGCCATATATATGGGCCCCATAAGATCCCATATATGGTGTTTTTTGGTAGGGTAGGTAGCTAGGGTGCCGATTCGCCAATAGTGATTGTAATACTCAGTTAATTTGGCGACAGATTTATCGTCTAGGTTCCTTAACACTTTATTAGTGACTGAATCTGGACCGAGAGCCGAGCCTGTTCTGACATTTTGCAGGGCGCCTCTGACTTTCGCTTCGGTTATGTCCGCATCTAGGGCTTCATTTTCATCTCCCTTGTAGTCCGGGAGAACCACTCGCACACCATTTGGGAAGTAGATTGACCTAAGGTGATTCCAGGAATTTAGAGATTGTTCCTGGGGTTTGATGGGCGAGTTTTTGGATGTTATGGGTGTGATCTGTTTTAATATTTTGGGGCTTGAGGAGGCATCGCAGGAAAGTGAAGGTTTTCCTCATATTTAGCGGCCCTTGAGCTGGTCACAGATGTGGTGCCATTGCTCTCTGGCCAACTGTTTGGTGTAATTTTGTATTCTAGTTTTTTTTGTTGCGCCGCCATCTCTTTTGCATGCTGTGGTAGGCCATCCATAGATGCTGCAGGCGAGAGTCCACTCTTCCTCACGGTACTTCGGGATCGATTTTACTACTGGCTGCTTTAGCATCCTTAAGTAACTGTTGCGTCCAGCTCTCTAAACCCATCTGCTCTGAGGGGTCTTGGGATGTTTGCTGATATCTGATTTTGCGAAATTTGTCCCAGTCCGTAATGTGGGTGTGTCTGATCGGAGCCGTGTATTGTTTCACGTAAAGGATGTCATACTGGATAATGTAGTGGTCACTACCCAGCGTATACCGTCCGTGCACGTCCACTGCATTTGTGAGATTCCCGCAGATAGCGCGAGGTCTGCAAAGGTCTCTTTGCACGCTAGTGCCAATTCTGGTGGCCGTGTACGGGTCAGACTCAGGAGTGAGATGACACTTCTGAATCCGCTTTCATAGAAGCCTTCCCTTTCTGGTAGTATATCAGTAGCCCCAAGACGTGTGGAGCGTGGAAGTCCCCAACTTTTAAGAGAGGATTGCGCGCTGCCTTCTGTTTAGCCGCCTCGAGCAGGCAGCCGAACCTATGATGCTGAGCTCGCGTGCTACTTCATATGTACATCCAGGATAAAAATACTGCCGTCCGCTTTACTGCGGGGTATGACTTCTCTGAAGTTGTGCGGGATTTCCGTTTCCTCGTTTATGGCGTTTTGTAAGCATGCATGTGGTTTAATGGAGGCGGCCCAAGGGCCTTCCCACTTCGCTACCAGGCAGCTTACACGGAGCCTGAACCAGTGTGTTCCCAGCAGTACTCCTGTGTGTAGTACTTCAGCCGACGTCTAGGAGATCGCCGTACAGCAGAGGGGCTTACGCATTTATGCTGCAATACCCTTTCTTCTTTCTCCTTCAGTCGCTCTTTCCCATTTGCTATGTCTAGGCTAGCTAACCGGACTTTTTCTGGGTTAACCTCCCCTCGTCCCTCCACTTACGATACCACACGAACAGAGCCTGAATCCCGTTTGCTTCAACAGGAGTGCTTCAACACAACTCTTTTTCAATGGGGGTGGGGGGTCTATATGGGTAATGCTTCAGGCTGTCAGTCGACCACCGGTAGCATGGATTTGAAAGGCAGCCACTTACGCACAGGGGCGCGTTTAGAGACGAGGAAGAAAATGATTTCGTTAATATCCCGCTTTGAAAGCACATGCATTGGGCGTCTATAACAGGCGCGAGGTTTACCAGAGAATGGATTGTGTGAGAGCGCTGCCTAGTCTATGCAGCTCTGAAAATTACACATTGGAGTAAACGTGAGCCACTCATTCGTTGACAATTTGTCGCGAACCATGCAAGCCTGCTCGTCAAACAAACAAATGCCTGTCCCTTCTGATATCAGAATGGGCTTTCGACTTAAAAGGAAGAAGCGCCTGCGTGAAATAATAGAACCACACACATTAGAACGAATTTCACGAACCGCAATGCATAGGAAGCTTTATCTCCGCTGCTTCTGTGCGGAAAAAAAAAGGAAAATGATGAGGCCTCGGTTTGCCTGAGCAGATCAGCCTTGCTCTGGACACACGCATTCGAGGCAAAGGACAAAATGTTAGCCATCAGGTGATATCGAGGGCGCGCGGTGCCTTTGTAAACGATTGGCATTGGTGGCCTTGATATACTCCACCCTGAATGGAGCGGATTCAGCACTAGCGCAAATTATCCTTGCGCGAAAGAAATGAACGAAATGGTGAAAGGGCAAGCCCAAATCTGCGATGCGTTGCGTCGTACAAGCGTGGTCTTTTGTAGGCGCTCTGGCACCGGCTAGTTGGTATTCCGTGATGCTCACGGCAAAATTTAAGAACAGCAGCATCTTAAAGTGTCTCGGATCGGGCTTCTGCTGTTGCTGCTTTTCGCAGGCAACAATTTATTGCGCGCCGCCCCCGCATTCATTATGCATTTCCCCAGCGTTTAAGAGAGGCAGGTTCTCTCGCAGAAATGAACGCCGAGTGCTTGAACTAAACTTTTGCGATGAGCGGGGACAGCAGCTGGCGCCGGAGGCCCGCAGCTCTGCTCCGTTCTCGCCACACCGGCGGAGAAGCGGCGGGCCTCGGCTCGCGCAAACACTGCGCTAATGGGCTTCGCCTGATTAATCGGCCCTCAGCGAAGCGGCACTCCGCTTCTTACACTCGCCGCCAGTCTTTTTTCCGTTTGCATCTAGTCCTGGTGTGCTCACTCCGGGCTTCAAACCTGCCTTAAAAAAGGGCTTCCCTATGCAACACAAACTAGCAGGCCATCCATCTTTCTCCCGATTTCAGAAATACTCCCCTCCCCACACTTGGCACCTCTGGTTCTCTGGTTTATATATATATATATATATATATATATATATATATATATATATATATATATATATATATATATATATATATATATATATATATATATATATATATATATATATATATATATATATATATATATATATATTTATATATGTATGTCTCGCACTCTTTTTTTGCGAGGGGCAAAGGATCACACAGGATGTGTCTGCCACCCCGGTAAAAGGTCTTTTAGAGCATCCTCAAAGTCATTCTTTTCGCCAATATTGCCCGGTTGAGCACAAAGTGTGCAGCCTATGGGCTTTTTTTTAAAAAGAAGGCCCCTTCGGGAATGTGAGAGGGATAATTTTTAGCAATCTCGATTCATTTTAGGGAGGTCCCAGTTGTTTTTAATAACACTAAAGCAGGCACGTTTCGCAAAAAAAAAAAAGAAATGAAAAGCACTCGCGCCGTTTAATGCCAAATTAATATTCCAGCCTTTGTTTTGAATGCGCGAATATTCTTCAGCTTTTTCGAGCTCTAATATTTTGCTAAGACTTTTTTCACCGTAACGGAGACTGCTCGCCATCTTGGGAGTTTCTATTGCCATTTGCTGTTGTTACGAAAGGGAGATAAAAATAAGGAAAACTGCGGCGCTCTTATCATCTGCAGAATATCTTGTTGCCGTTAATATTATTGTGCCGTTGCAGGCAAAGCTTTAAACAGATATTCAAATGGTTGCCTCAACATCAAAACTCCCCTTCGTCGGACATTACCACTAAGACAGCAAAGTGCTTCGGTGTTTTAAAACATCGCGCTTGGTAGACGGGGCGTGGGCTTTAAGTGAGTTAAGCATAAAATTTCTCATAACGTAAACAGGAACTTTCCCTCTAAGGAAAAATGTGCTGGGCACTTCATATTGGCAGATGATTAGCAATAACTTCGAAGGAGGAGTAACATATGACAGAAGAGAGGTGAACAAGGAAAAGAGAAGGAAACGCTCAAGAAAAGTGTTCCCAAACCTGACTTGAGTAAAAAAACGGAAATTCGCTCGACCAGAACTACAGGATGGTAAGTACAGCGTTTTGAGATGTTGTATCACTTAAGTCGGGAGAGTCATTTGCATAACTAATGCTCAACTGGCTTTATTTCTGCGGTTTCTTCATGAGTTTACAGTACAGCTGCGTTAGTACAGCTGCATTTTGCATGGAGCCCTTTGATGCCTGCAAAACGTCTTTAGTTACCCATTTTCGCCACAGTGCAAAGAACTTCCCATTCGCTAACCCTCGCTACCCGTTTCTGTAGCCAAAAAAATGGCTGATGATTATTATATTCCCTAATTCGAAATCTGTGCGCAGCGCGAACGGCAGTCTTCTCGGCCACGGCGCATATCTTCTGCCTGTCATGAAGTGATCGCGTTGTCAGCGAACGCACGGCGGCGCGTGCTACTCTGCCGTTATTTCGCAGCGCTTAGATGCCGCCGAGCATGTTGTTGCAAATCGCGTTTAAACCTCCCGCGCAAGTGTCCCGGGGTTCGGATGAGCCACAAAGGAAGGGGGAGCGTCAGACGAAAGTGTGAGGGAGAGGCAGTAAGACATCCTATAGTTGGTGAAAGCTTAACTCTGCAGCGGCTTTTCAAGATCAAAGGGGTTTTGTGTTCATCCTAAACCAATGGCGTCTCGCCGTTTGTGTGACGCCTGCGACCCTGCGACGTACGTTTTAGGGGAGAACTACTTCCAATATGGCCGCGCTCGCTTGCCGACCGCTGCTGCGCCGTTGAGCGACAACGAGGTTGCCGAGAACCAAAAGCTCTGTATGCGATTTGTGTTACGAATGTGGTGTGGTGCATCAAGAAGCCGCTTATCGTCATTTGTCCCGGGTGTGTCTTGCCGCGTCGTGGTTTGTGCGTACGTGAGGAAATCGCGGTGGCACTGGTGGGCTGTTTTTACGCGGAAAGTCGTCACCGAACTCGATCTGATAACGTCGAAGCGTCGAAGCTGCATCTGTTGCTAGTGTGATTGTGGAAATTGTGTCGGTGTAACGCAACCTCTGTGAAGAAATAATAAGATTTGCTTTCGTCTACGGCAGTAGCGGTGACAAGTTGCAAGCGTTTTCAAATAAACATCGAAACTGTATGATTGCTGGATTTTGAACCACGCCGTTGAAAAAAGCCGGAAGTGTGTGGCCCCGCGACATGACCACGTATTTTTTATTCATTGCCAAAAATACACATGAGCGCAGCTTTTTATTATGCCTGGTAAGCTTATGGTGCGTACGTTCCTATCGCTACACAAAGTGCATCAGAGAAACATAATGCGTGGACTGAGGCTGCGTATTTTGTGTGCAGTGTGGAATTTCTCAGAAGTGTCGTGAGCTGTTAAAGTTGTTTTGGAATAGCTGAATGCGCTTCGTAGGAATGAACCAACAGTTTATTTTCCCTTTATCTTCATGCAAAGTTTGTGGGATGGGCTTTATGAGTTATAAAAATTTGTCTATTGCAGCTGTGTTTCATTCTGATGGGTGTAGTTTAATGATTGCATTCTGGTGCTTGTGCAGTTTAAGTCTCAACAAAGGAGTTACATAGTGTATTGGCAGACATTCAGAGTGCCAGTGTCTCTGTCATGATAGACTTTTGTTATTATACAGAGTGGAGGACATGTTTGAGCGTCTTCCAACGGAGCATACTTTAATTTAGATGCAACACCGCTTCCCACGTTTTGATGTTTTTATTGTTCCAGCAACTGTGACAAGAGTTGGAGAGCCTTTAAACAGTAACTGAAGGTGGTTCAGGTTGAAGAGCCGCAGTAATAATTGATAACACTTGTGTATCAGGTAGAAATTGGGTATGTAACCCCTTCAGAATGCTATGTTCGTACTTTTCAAGCATGCACTGTTGCTTGTGGTTATACAGCTGCAAGAATAATAGAAAACAGCGATGCATCATATCAAAATGGTTTAACGTCAGGACTCTAGAGCGTCATGTCGCTGCTTTTTGAGCACACTGTTGCTTTCGGCTGTTTCAGACGCCGTGAAAATTGGAAAAACTTGCTCAGCAGGTCGCAATGGTCTTACGTCACTTCTGCAAGATGATATGTAACTCCTTTGCAAGGTTGAACTGTTGCTTGTGACTAGAAAGCTATGGTAAGAAGTGAAAGCTCTAATAAAATACGTTGGAATGTGTTTATGCCAGGCCTTCAAGCTGTGATGTCGCTGCTTTTTATGCACACATTGTAGCTTCTAGCCATGAAGTTGCGGTGAGAGTTGAAGAGACTTACATAGTACATTAGAATAAATTCATGCCACACTTTCAGGCTATGAAGTTGCAGCTTCCCTCACGCACACATTGTAGTTTCTGGCCATGAAGTTGTGGTGAGAGTGGAAGATGCTTATGTAGTGCGTTAGAATGAATTCATGCCATACCTTCACGCTGTAAAGTCACTGCTTTTCACGTATGTACTGTTGCTTTTGGCTTTAAAGCTGCATTAGGCATTGAAAACACTGGTGCAGCAAATCAAAATGGATTCTCCAGGCTTTCAGGGTGCCACTTTGTTGCTGCTGGCTGGAAAGTGTGGTAAGAATAGAAAATGCTTGTGCAGCAGCCCATGACACCTTGACAAGAGGCAGTGAGAATTAAATACTTCTTCTCCCTGTTCCAGTTCCGTGCCCCGATTGGTTGCAGAAGTGGACAAAATGGAAATGTTTGCATGGAGATGTCGGAACATTTTTAAATAAGTCACTTGTATCTCATGTTCATACTCATATTATTGGACCTGTTGCGTGTAGTTGTCTAAATAGGTGCAGTAAGAATTGAATGCACTTGTATAGCCATTCGTTCAAGTTTCTTATGGGACAGTCAGTGTTCGACGTCACTGTTTGGTGTACATAGGGGAAGATTATCAGAAATGAAAATGCTTCCACAAAAGCTTGACATGGCTGCAAAGGAACTACATGTTGAACCGAATATTTTCTTTATGTATGCTATTTCAAAAGCCTCATCAGCAATAAAAATATCTTGAAAGTTTAATAGCACAACTTGGAAAGTAGAACTTCGGAAGGATGCATTTGCAGGTCACTATTCATTTCGATAAAAGCTCGCAACAGTAATTTTTTAGGCGGCTGCTAGTGCTTAAGGGTGTTTTTCTATCAATTTTCACCGCCAGTCAGGGTTCTCTGCCTTATCATTCACTGTAAACTGCGGGGTGGTGATATGACACTAAAGAAACGGCCGCAGTTGTTTTATTACATCGCCGGGAAACACCTCGGAAATCGTCGCCTGGATTGAAAGCATGACACCGTATACTGTTAATCTAACGAACTGACGTAGAGCGTCTTGACACTCGCCTGTCTCGTGAAGTAGAAATGATTAGACTTGTAACGCTTCACATCCCGCAGTTTTCTGCTGGCGCCATGAGGTGTTGTCGCGTTTAAGCGGAGTAAAATAACGATTGTTTCTTCGCACCTACAGCGGATTTTGCAAGGCAGGACACCTTAAGCGGCATCGCGACCTCCACCGTTGCGTGCGTCGCCGTAATAGGTGTTTGCAGGGCGTCATTACGATCGAAAGGGTCGCATAGAACAATACGTGGCCCGTTGATATCGCGGCTGATTTCTGAAAGACACCGACGAATTTTCGCCGCTGGTTTCCTTTTCACCCTGGGCTTACAGAGTCCGTGCACTGCATCCAGCCATTGCGGCGACGAACCGCCCCTTTCTTCAACCCCGCGTTTACGAGGCTTGATTTAACGGTGATGATGGCTGGGGAAGATATTGTACCGATCACATTTCTTGACAATGAGTGCACACGCAAAGTGAAGAAATAGTCGCACTGCGAGGAGCCCGACCAAATATAACGACGACCATCATGTTGATTATGTTTCTCCTAGCAGGCGACGGTTAACCGACGTGCAGCGGTCGAAATTCGAACTATTCAGACCCAAAAATCGTGTGCGCGTTGTTTATGTTTATTTCTGTTGTCTAACAGTAAAGCAATCACAGGTAGCTTTGATTTAAGCATAAAATACACCGGGAATAGTTTCTACCAAGAATAACCTTTGTTTCAGTGAGTAATTTTTTTTTCTCTCCTGAGCCAGTTTTCAATGAGGACGACTTTTTCTTTTTCCTGTGAAAATCATTCATTCTTCGGAATGAAACATATATAAACGACTTCATAATCAGATGGTTTTACTGTCAGCCGCTCATATTAGTAATCATGGGTATAAACAGCTACAATATAACGAACTATTTTTTGTAACCGCGGAGAGTCAGGTAGCGGCCACACAACGCTTGTGGGCGGAGAGGACGCCTTAGCAGCGCGTGCTGCTTACCCCTCCCCCGGGCGCTGTCATCGTGGTCATAGCTGTAACACGGTTGGTCGCAAAAAAAGTTTATATGGCGTACAGCAACCTCCATGAGGTCGTGGGAGGCGAACTTGCAGCATCATCGCTCATTTCAGTCGTCGAGTGCCTCAGACTGCAGCAAGCGTGCCCATCGTTGGGAACATAATATCGTTGACGCCAATACACGCGCCCGAGCCCAGTCACTTGGGCAGCGGGCGACGGCAGAGAGCGCCCGGTTTCTGCAGTCTCTGGCTTCCCTCGGTGGGCGGAAGGCCGCCAACTGAGCGCCGCGCTAATCGCCCCCGATGCATGGGCGCAGATGATCAGCTCAGGGGCAAAAGTAGTCCGGAGCCAAATAAAAGCTCCCCCTCTGTTGATACATAATGAGGGCCTCATTTCCGCCCGGCGTCACTCCACGCACTGCTCGTCATCTGGCTCGGGGCGAAGAAACCTGGGAGAAGAAGTGGAAAGAGGAAATTCCGCTCGCTCCCCTTTCCGCCATTCCCTTTCGCCCTGCAACGCGGGGAGCGCGACGCGTGTTTCGCCGACCGCGCAGACGGTTCACCCAGCGCATTCCCGCGCCCTTTCCCTGGGGGCATCATTCATTACGTGTTCAGCGAGGGCTCGAGGAGGAAGCAGCCTTGCCGTTCTGCCTGAATTCCGGGAGGTGTCGCCTCCCTGGGCACCGCCGTGACACGCCCTGCTGCAAGGCGCGCCCTGATTCGACCGCAAACTTGTTGCGCGCTCCCTAGGCGCTATTCGCGACATTTCCCCTGCTTTGGGTGGACGTGTCAGCAGCCTGGAGGCACTCCCCCAGTCGCCCACGGGTCAAAGTTGAAAGTTTCTCCTTCTCGCGGCTTTAGAGTAAGGCGCGGAAGCCGAAAAGGAGCATTGAACAAATTTATCATCAGCTCGTGTGCTGAACGAGCCCCATGCAGCATCGACATAGATTTTCGACAGCTACACCAAAGCAAAGCAGCAGTTGCCTCATGGCAGGATCCAGGCAATACCACCATGGCCAACCGAAGTTGCTAGGTCAGCTGTAGACGTTTGTCTGAAGTTACCAGAGATTTGTTTTTCCTTTAACGCGCATTTCCAGTACGCGCCAAACCTGCTCAGACGCCATCACTCCCATGTGCCCTGCAATACGAGCATGCCGTGGACCTGCGAGCAGAGCATATGGCGGCGGTAGGCCTGGATTTGAGGACCGATGCACAGCACGGTTGCGGGCTCTGCACGCGGTCCCATCCATCGTGACTTAGTGCACAACGTCCGGAATGGTAGCCTGGCTTCCCCAGCCTCCCTTCCTTCCCCTCCCCCCCCCCCCCCCCCCCCCCGGCTGAGGCCATGAAATGAACGTAGTCGCAGCAACAAACCACCATCGCCGTTTGTGACGCGAAAGTGGAAGTAAAAAACGCCCACAACAAGCACCGACATCGACGCAAGCGGAAAAAAAAGGGAAAAAAAAGGGGCCAATGTCGAAAGTCGGTGAACGCCCAGAAGCGGCCCCTCTCAGAAAACAGGAGAGGGCGGTAGAAAATGCGGCACGCACGCCTGCGCCCAGTAATGGGTCGCCCCTGACGTGACCGGTGCAGGCGACGGAAGGGCCGAGTGTGCGCCTGCGGTTTTTGTCCGAGGCTTGATCGACTCGACGCCGGTAGTGTGCAGCGGTGGTTTCCTGCGCCCGCTCGGTAGGCCAATTGGCCGCGATAGGTATGTGCGTGGCGTGCCGGCCGCGCAGTTCATCACGAGACCACGGCCGGCCTCGTACACACGCCGCTTTGCACTCCCGCCGTCAGTGGTGATGGGCACTTGCCAGTTGCTTGTAACTGCGCCGCTTCATCGCCGCGTGAATGTTCTCCCTGCTCAGGATGCCTGCTTATTAAATGGAAGCGAAGGAAAGAGCTGGGAGGTCCACCCCTTCCGCTGGGCCAAGGGCCTTGGCTGAGTTGATAAGTGGGACGTGTACCGCTGCTAAGCAGGCACTCCAATCTCCATAGAAAAGGGGGCGGGAGGTTGAGGTTATGTGTGGATGGGCACTTGTTAGTGTTGGCTGCCTCTGGGCAGTGGGGGTGCACGTATGGATGCGCAAAGAGAGAGCCATTAATAGCGGACAAGTGTTCACGCTCGGCTAATCATGCCTGAAGACCACTTCAATTTGTAATTACCGGTACCCTCTTGTGCGAGCACGTTTAGAAATTTCCTCTCCTCAAACGTCTGAACTCAGGTTCTGACCATCGTATTCAAACATGAACAGTCCGAATTAACTCTGAAGCAAGTTCCTGGTAGTCTGCTATCAAATCGTAACCAATTTAGGTGTCAAACGAATCGCTACGGTAATATTTCTTGGTTTTACTTACACAGAAGAAAATCGTTCCCTACAACAGCCTATTTTATTGCAATAAATAACATTCGTAACAGCAAATACAAGACGGGAATAGAGATTAGACTGGATTTTATCTGTTATGTGGGAAGGTGGGGAGAGTTCGGGCAATATCCGCGGTACACACAGACACACGTGCGTTGCCCCGTAACCATTGTCTTCACAGTGAAACATGCGGAGTCGTCCTCGCCTACGAAAAAAGAGGGAGCCCAACACAAGTACACACCTTGATTTGGCGCGGTAACTTTTGAGGTTCCAAAGCTGTGTGTCAAATTTTTGTTGAGAGCTTGCATTGCCATGAAATGAAATTACGAATCGCGCCTATGGCATTTGAAGAACGTGACGGCAAAGACCTAATTGGTGCTTCTGTTTATCTGCTGATGGTCTTTCTCTTGAACTTTGCGTCCGCGCCCGAAGCTCGCCATCGCCAGGAACCTCCGGTTCGCCCCCGTCGGTATCTCCCCGTCTCAATTCGGCCACCATTAATGAACTGCGCGGCAGAAAATCCAGAGACGTACGCGCTACCATCGCTCGAAACTTTGGTGCTGTGCCAATCACGCTCGCTGACCAATTTAATGATTTATTTTCCTCCGATGGCCAAGCAACGCATCCGCGCTGCCACCCCGCTAACAGGCTACGGTCGATATCTGTATCAGCTTTTTTACCCTCCTGTACCGAAGACGATCTCTGTTGCATCCTATTCACAAAAAAAAAAAAAAAAAAAAGCTGCAGGAATTGACGGCATTTCTGTTGCAGTTCTCTGTGGGCATTTTGAGCGTCTGAAACATGTATTACTCGCTATAATCAACAATATTGTTGATACACAAATTGTACCTTCGGCTTAAAAAAAGGCTTGTCACCCCATCATCTTGGAGAACAGCGCGAACTAACAGGGACACGACAGAAAGAAGGGGACAGGACAGCGCTAGTCCTGTCCACTTCTTTCTTATCGTGTCCCTGTTAGTTCGCGCTGTTCCCCAAGATGCAAGTACACCAACTCGCCCAACTCGCCACCTTGTCACCCCATTGCACAAAAACCGAAAAATTGCGTTATGAAGTATCGGGGAATTTCCACTCTTCAGACCATTGCCCTTATTTTACAAAACACATTGCAACAGGATGCTGAGCTTTTTTGATGCACATGATATGATCTAACCCAACCAATTCCGTTTTGTCAGAGAGCATGGAACACAAAAAGCTCGGAAGAACTTTCTGATATTCTCAACAAAGCTTTAGAACATAACGAATTTGCCTGTGCCATGTTTTCGGATGCTTCAAAGGCATTCGATACTACTAATCACTCCGGTTTATCTGATGAACTGTTCCAGTATGGATTCAGACGGCCGTTTCTATATTTTATTAACCATTGCCTATCCAATGGTTCTGAAATTGTTGTGCTGCGTTCGATCAGGAGCAATCGACAGCATTTAAGCTCAGGCGTCACTCAGGGATCTATTCTTGTTGATTGTTGATTTGATTGATTGTGGGGTTTAACGCGCCGACGCAACGAAGGCGATGAGGCGCGCCGTAGTGGAGGGCTCCGGAATAATTTTGACCACCTGGGGATCTTTAACGTGCGCCGAAATCTCGTACACACGGGCGTTTTTGCTTTTCGCCTCCATCAGAAAAGCGGCCGCCGCGGCCGGGAATCGAACCCGCGACCTCGTGCTCAGTCTTGTTGAATGTTGAATGTCTAAAGCTGTTGAGTGTATTCTGTGGTGCTTGCTTTATTTTCTAACACATTTTTGTGCGTTCTTTTAACCTTTTCCTAACTTTTTTTCCTTTCCTTTACAGACGACATAATGCTTGTATTGCTGCACCCGTGATGTGCCGTAACTGTCGGCGACGGTTACACAAGCTTTTTTAGGCTCGGGCTGTCCCGCACATGTATTCAGTGCCTTGTGAAATAAAGACAATTATGATTAATGCGGCCCGCATTGCACGGGCGGAAGCGGCCTACCCTCCCTCGGCAGTGTTGCTCCCCTTTACCGGAGCGCTGCTGGCCCTTTCTCGCACGCCTCCTCCGACCGTGCTCCAGCATGCTATTTCCCATTCCGGCTCGCGCTCGCTCCTACTACAACGCTTTTTTTTTTGCCACCCATATTCTGTACCGCACAATGCGCGTGCTTTAAGCGTACCGATCTACAGCATTTTTCCGTAAAGACAGAAACGACGCTGTGTAGCCTCCTTATGCTGCGAGATAATCTCTGCTATCAATATTTTTTGTGTTTCCGTTTCCCTGTAATCCCATTTTCCTTATTCTCGTGTCACGTTAACCTCTGGTTATCCTTCCCACCGATCTTGTGCTATTTTTTCAGCCTTCCCTCTTTCAAGTGGCGCGATTGCTTTGCGCGGACGGCTTCGTGCGGCCCTTACAAATAGGCAGCTATTTCACGCGGAATTTGAAAGTGGAAGGAATTTGGGTCCGAGTGGTAAAAGCGGGTGAAAAACAAAAATTGGTACCTTCTCAAGGTCGGGGACAAGGAGCTCTTTCACTGGCTCTGGTGCACCTGAGGCGTCTGAACTCAGCGAAACGGAGACAAGGCGAGGGTGGGGCACAAGTGAACGTCGTACGCTATCAAAGACCCCAGCAGGCGAATAAAAATGGCGAGGTCTGCTGCAGAGCCGATATAAAAATATCGCCACTCTCGGGGGTCAGTGCCGCTCCGCTACACTTGGATAAGTCGCGCAGTTCGAAGGAATGTCGTTCATTCCGCTTGTCTCTCTCGCAAGAGGGACGCACAGGCGGTGGCGGAGGGCGAACAACGTCTCGCGGCACTTAAATCTGCTTACGTGCTTTCAATGCGAAAGCCTGTTTTCGATTTTGCGGATTCTTCGTGAATTCACCATTGACCGGAAGCCTTTTCTAGTTGGCTTTCAGTTTTGTCACGTGCTTCCGGCCGGCAAAGTTGTTGCGTGTGCTTTCGTACTTGTGACATTTCGTGACGCTTAGCGGCACCAGTACTGAACTTTACCTTTTTTTCTCGCTACTGAATGTGCCTAATTCCTGCCCGACATTGAAAAACTAGACGAAATGCAACAACCATGACAACGAAAGTATGGCTTGTAGGCTACGCATTCTCTGTGACTGGCTGAAGACGTGGCGTAATGTCTTGCAAATGGCGGGTACCAGCGGTTACAAATGACGGTTACCAAAAAATTTATAATTTTGACTGCTTCCAAGTCGGAGAAAACTGAGCATGAAAATAACATTCGATGCGCTAGTACGGTGGTTTGGGCAAGTTGGTGCATACTAACTGAAATTCAAACAGCGCAAAAAAGACCAGACAGAAAACGAAGACGGGGCAACAAACGACGTGTGTCGTCGTTTCTTTTCCTATCTTTTTTGCCCTGTTTGAATTTTAGTTAAAATCCGATGTTTTGTTTTTACGAGCGGCCGTAAAATAATAATTATTGAATTGGTGCAGCAGCAACACAAGGAGCAGCGGAAGCCTTTCGATGCCGAAGAAACCAACGCACTATATTCATGCACACATGATCAAAAACAGGAGAAAATAAATATGTCTAATTTATTCATTATTGCGCTGATAAAGTTCGAGTTAGTTGAATGAGCGAATCGGCAGCATCAGGCGTAGCGTTTCGCTGTCCTTACAGCATTACAGAACCGATAGCCATGACCTTCTTCTCCGGTCACGGCACAGAGTTATTCTAGCGCAGCAGCTTATAACCGTGTGGTGACGGTGATGTTCGGGGAAGTCATAACACTCAGCACACCTTCCAAGTTAACACTGAAACACAGCTCTTAATCAGGTTACTGAAAGCAAATAAAAGAAATAAATACGTACGGAAAACGGATTGTGTGAGGTTCTTTAGTTCTACCCCCGCGTTTGAATAAATGTTGCCTGACTGCCACAAGGTGTTGACATTATTTTAACTTTATAAAATAAATTCCTTTTGCTATCCCTAACTGGCATAGTTGTTTTTGGAATACGTAGCAAGTGTTTCTATATATTTTGTGCAAAATATGCGATAGCTTTGTAGTGATCTCTGTAAGCTAAGCGCAAAATTGCAGTCCTACTCCTATTCGTCAGAGGAATACGCACCCACATCGTTGATTGTTGCCGTTTTGCTTGAGCAAACGCATAGCGAATTCAAGGGGAATTCACAATTTCGGGAATAGGGCCCAGGCCGCCGTTTAAACGAATGTTCGCCTGTCGGCACAGCAACCGCGCCATTTTACTGTGCTTAATCCACTTCATAACCTTAACACAACTTGATCCATTCAAATTTACCTCAGTCTGTCTTAATCCCGCTTAATGGACCCGATCCATCTCACTTTATTTCATTCCGCCTTAGTCAATCTTATTTTATTCTAATTCATGTTACTAACCATTACTATCAATTAATTCATCTTATTGCACTTTAACCCATAATAATCCACAGTAATTCCACCCTAATACACCTTACTAGTCCCTACTATCAATCGCTAATGGATTATTAATTAGCGTTGGTAACTTCGCTGCCAATAAGAACATTTGGTGCTGTGAAAATTTAAAGAATCTACGTTTTTCACACTGTTTGAAACTGCGGAGCCTTGTTTTCTAAGAAATTATTGCAAGGTTCCACCTGCTGCCTTTTTGTTTTACTGCGAAGTAATGTATCTCTACGAGCCAAAAAAAAGTTCGTACCCACGTCAGCAGAGAGAGAGAAAAAGGGGGAGAGAGAAACATTTTAATGAGCTCAAACGTGAGAGTGGAACCCTAGTCCGGGAATCCACGCGTTGCCCTAGCCGTCTTGGCCCGCGTCACCAGGAGAGTCTGGTTTCGCGATTGACAGCGGGTCAACAGCGTCTCCCACCGCTCAAGAAAGGAAAGGGTGGAGAGGGGTGGTAGGGCTGGGTTTTGAGCGCATTCTACAATTATATGCTGGAGGGCACCTAGCTGTGGACAAAATTTGCATAGAGCGGTGTACTGTGTGGGAAACAATAAATTCAGCGAACCGGGTGTACGTACGTCCCTGCTTGTAATACATCATCAGCAGCAGCATCATCATCATCAGCCTATCTACGCCCACTGCAGGGCAAAGGCGTCTCCCATTGATCTCCAATTACACCGGCCGTGTGCTAACTGCGACCAATTTTTCCCTGCAAACTTTTTGATCTCATTTGCCCATCTAACTTTCTGCCGCTCCCTGCTACGCTTGCCTTCTCTAGGGATCCACTCGCTACCCTTAATGACAAACGGTTATCTTGCCTTCGCATTACATGCCCTGCCCACGTCCATTTCTTCTCCTTAATTTCTACTAATATGTCCTTAACACGCGTTTGTTCCCTGACCCACTCCGCTCTCTTGTTGTCCCTTAAGGTTACACCTATCATTTTCCGCTCCATTGCTCGCTGAGTCGTTCTCAATTTAAGTTCAACCCTCTTAGTGAGCCTCCAAGTTTCTGCCCTGTAGGTGAGTACAGGTAAGATGCAGCTGTCATACACTTTCTTCTTCAGGGACAATGGTAGGCTGCCATTCATTATCTGAGAATGCCTGCCGTAGGCACTTCAACCCATTCTTATTCTCCTAATTATCTCTGCCTCATGGTTGGGATCCGGGGTCACAAGTTGGCCTATGTAGATATATTCGCTTACCACTTCCACTGCCTCGCCACCTATCTCGAACCGCTGTGCTGTCCCGATATTATTGATCATTACTTTAGTTTTCTGCATATTGATTTTCAGTCCCATGGTTCTACTCTGTTTGTCCAGTGCGGAAAGCATGCTTTGCAATTCGTGCACCCAGTTACTTAGCAAGGCAATGTCATCAGCAAATACGAGGTTACTGAGGTAGTTTCCATTAACCCTTACACCCACCTCCAATGTTCTGAATACTTCTTGTAAACATGCTGTGAATAGCATTGGAGAGATTGTATCTCCTTGTCTGACGCCCTTACTTATAGATATTTTCCTTATGGAGGATGATGGTATCTGTGGGCCCATTGTAAATACCCTCTAGTATGCTTACTTAATGCTCGTTTACACTCTGGTTCCGTAATGCCTGAATGACTGCCGAGGTTTCGACCAAGCTTGCAATTGTCGGAGTGTCATTTCCTGAGTTTTGCTGAGCGATAGGTGAGGACACGAGAATTTTTGCCTGGTGGTCCGGTAAAATTGAGTAATTTCCTGATAGGTGAGAAGTGGCGTTGGAGCTGCGGTGATCTCGGGGGCTCGGTGGGCCAGTTTGCGAGCCTGTTGGTGGGCGAAGTTGTTGCCCGTTACAGAGGCATGGGCAGGTGCCCAGACGATCGCCACTCAGTGAGATGGAAGGTAGGGCTGAAGTACCCGTAGGGTCGTTGGTGTCACCCTCCCTGAAAGGAAACTGCGGCAGGAGGCTGTTTGAGAGCCAGTGATGATGACTCGGCCGGAGCATTGGATGTGGGCTGAGGCAGTGGCGAGTTCGGTGCTTGGAGGGGATGTCGTACGGATGGATGCGTATGCAATTAAATGGTTTTTGGATATTGTCACTACAACCATGGTTTTGTTGTCAGTGCAGCTCGCCGCATCGGTGTAGTACACGTCAGAGCGATTGCCATGTAAGCGTGGGCTTGGCTGCGGGTGGTCCTGCGCTCGGGGTCTATGAACCGCGCGTCAGCACAAACCCCAGGTTAAATGAAAGAAATCGCAGGTTGCTGATAAATGAAAGAAATTACTGGCGCCGTGTCTGTTACCTTCCTTGTCGTCGTCTTTCTTGCGCTGGCTATTTTCTATCAGCAGGAATCGGGCTTGGATCCGAATAGAGAAACGGGGCGGCAGCCCGTCGGCCTATCCACCAGGCTAGGCCCACACAAGCAGACGGGGAGACACACGGTGTACTCAACGACCACAGCTGCGGGTCTACCTCCTGCACTCATTCAAAGCCCTCGTGTGGAGTGCAAACGGCATGATGTATGATAACGGAGTTCACGTGGTTTGGATTAGCGGAAAGCGGAGCATAGTCTGGGGAAAGTATCAGGTTCTTGGGGGTGACGCATGAAACTAGAGTGAGGGGGAGGCAGTTAGAGAGAGGACGCCCTAGCCGCGCGTGCTACCCTCCTCCTCACCCTTCGCCACACGCTCCTCTCCGTTTCCTTTGTTCCGTAGCTGCTGCGTTCGGTCGTTCCTGATTTCACTCTTTGTGGAGCTACGTGTGTGAATTCAAGTGACGTTGCATGGGTAACCATTGTGGGTGTCGTTTACAGCTTCGCAATCCAACCACCTTCATAGCGTGCACTGGACCCATTTTTTTGTATTTCGTTGTTATTGTTGCTGCTTTTCCATGGGAGGTGGAGCCTAGTCAAGCTTCTTTTTTCCCATTTCCACACCCCATTGTGCGGTTATCATGTTATCATTTAGTTTGTGTGCGCACTGCTTTGTGTTAAAACAAAGCAAACTCCAATTGCTCACCTCTTAGACACGGCTGGCATGCTTGGGTTCGCTTCTGGCCCTCCTCGGGGTGAGTGGACGGTTGGTATCGACGGCATGGTCATGCAAAATCACCTCCCAATGAGACGTGCGAGGCTGTCCCCTCAAGATGCCCGGCAAGCGCTCACAGGCAGCTCAAGCACACGAAGGAGCCGGCCACTGTGGCACTTTTCGTCTTGCCGACTAATGCGCTGAACTTCGACTATGCGGCACATTCCACTGCAACGGCGCGAAGCTGTCCGCGCAAAAGGGAGGATCGTTGGGCGAAGACCGAGCTAGAGCATCCTCCTCGTGTAGCGGGTTTTTGACGGTAACGATGGCCGCCATGACGTGAAGAGAATTGTACAAAAAGGAACAGGAATAGCAGAACACACAAACAGCGCAAAAAAAAAAAACACGAGGACTAGGAGTGAAGAAAAACACAGACCGTCACAAGAATCGGAATTCAGGTTCCGCTGTGTCGGTAATAACGTTCACCCCTAAAATTCAACCGTGACAACTGTGGAAACGTACCGCATCAGTATTTGTTTTGTTTTTATTTTACGACTGTCGTTTCTTGTGTGTACTCCTGTAATTTAACTAAGCGTAATAGATGAAGCTCATTCTAAATATCTTTGTTAATCGTTTGAAATCAGCATTTATTTTCACATTGCTGGTCACGCCAACTCCCCTGGGATAGCGGAAAGTGTTATATCGTGACTGTTATGTTTAGTTTGTTTATCTAAATGGCCCTTCTCGCTTTGATATAGTGTATTGTATTTCACGCCCTGTAGTCTTGGCCTGTACCCTCCTCCTGCTACTGCCCCAGCAAGGGTACAGTGCGCCCCCAAATAAAATAAATTGGCGCCGTTTCTCGTCCACTTACGGTGTGTTTGCTGCTGGGGTCTACCGTTGCCAAACTGACGTCGAGCCTTGCAACCGACCGTCGGCAAACTGTGACGGTGAAAATCCAGTGGGCACTGTGGGGCTGGAGAAACTGCGCGTGGAATTATTTCCTTTTACTTTCTTCGTCTACGCCATCTTGTTGTGGCCATCTAAGACTTCTGCTAACATTGCCCGTTCCGACACAGCCGTCAACCATGCGAATAGCTGCGTAGCAGCACCCTGTTCAATCGGTCGCGCTGCATCAATATTGATTGGCTGATAAAGCGTGTTGACAAAACTGCGCTCCTTCTGCGAGAAAAGACGGTGCAAGCAAATCTGGTTTCTTCGTGAACACTGGGCATCTGCTTTATTTCGCGGAAGTACAAAACGCATTTCAATCGAATTGGGAAGCTTTGTGTTCACTTCGTTCGTTTTCACTGCACTTCGATAAATTTACAGGGTATGAGAAGCAACGGCTGGTTGAGAAGACAAGCAAAATTCTCCCTCCCTATTTTGTATAACCAGATGCCAGCTCACTTATTGAAGCTACTTTATTTTTTCTTTCAGGTAGTGACTGCTTAAGGACATGATTGACATGATTCGCTGACTGTTACATTATGAATTGTAGGTTTGAACAGTCGTTGCAGTATTGTTGCAACACGCCAAGTGCAGGCGATGTGTCGTTGACGCCCGCACGATTCAGCCCGTTGGTGTAAACGACACGCATGAAAACACCTGTCTTTCTCTTCCGTTCTTCGGATCACCGAGCAGCAACGGCTTCTAACTCCACCTTTTGCATCTTGCGCATTTAGCTTCAGGATAGCAGGGCTGACTCTGAATGGTTGTTGAGAAACATCACTATAAGGGCGAACACGACAGTAACTATATAATTGCATGTCAGGTTTAAGAATATCAGAAGAGAAACCCACGGAATTTCTTAATTGGATACTCATGCCATCACGACGCTCACCTATTCAAACGCTCAGTTTTTTTTTGCATATTTACGTCCTGAAGAAGCTGCGTCCATTCGCAAACAATCACCCTAAGACATGAAGACTAGTGGGAGAGGGTGGGTTTGTTTTCCCACAACCGCGTTACTGTACCCAAAATTACTCGCAGAAATACGTGCCAGAAATTTTGTGAAGCCAAAAATAAAACGCAAGCAGAAAACAAGAGAACAACAAAACAAAAAAGCAAGTAAAACCTTTTGAATCTCTGATCTCTTTCCGTAACCGCACTCTAGTGGCAAAAACGGCACGACGCCCACGACAAATATTCGTTGAAACTGTGACGTTCCCGCCAAGAATCGGCGCTTTTCTTAAACACGATTTTATTCGTTGTTGTTGTTGTTGTTGTTGTTGTTGTTAAACGAACTAGAAAAACGTTGCAAGCATTCAAATCTGTGACTCGCGTTTTATTTGCACGGTTTCTCAATCGGCAGATTCTATCACTGTGCGGAGTGATTTCGGCGGCTGCAGCCAGCTGGCAGGCTGCAGAGTAGCACCGTATCGCTACGTTTGTGATGCGGCAGAAAAAAGTCGACGTGTTCTACCTACTTTCAAAGGGCGTTATTAATTTGTGGCGTCATCGTTTCTTGTAAAAAAAAGATCCATTGTACCTTTCGGGAGTAATGCCACTCAGGCGGGAAAAATGGCTATTTTTTACATCGCGCAACTCACGGGAGCCATGCGATGCTAGTGGCCCCGTATGAGGCACCAGGCTCACCTTCGTAGGCTATTCCAGGCCGCAGAAGAAGGCAGCCGAGAAGGCAGCCCACAGCCTGCCACGGGAGTCGGCGGTGCTCACGCATGGCCGGCGCGGTATCCAGTGCGACAAGCACGAAGGCACGACGCTGTTCGCCGCACACACGCGTGCGCGGCACGCTCGAAGCGAGCAGCCCCGGAAACGAAGCTCTCCCGCGCAACAGCACACGGCGGAGGGAAAAAAGGACGTCCCGGTGCAGTGAGTGTTTTCCTTTCCGCCCTCAACGGTAGCGCGCGATCCGCGGGCAGCGGAGACGCGTCAGCGACGGCGCAACGCCGGTGCCGATGACGAGCGCGGCTGAAGCGGGCTCGGAGCGGCAAGACCGGGCCACGACCACCACATCTCCCGCCGGCGACCCGTCAACAAGTGGAGGCCGCCGTTTCGACCGGTTTCCTCCTCGCCCTTCTGCCGCGCTCCCGGAGGGTCCGTTTCGGACGGCAGGGGGCAGCACCAAGCAGGAGCGCAGTTCCCGAAAAGCGCTCACCTCGGGTCTCGAACCTGGGCCGGGCCCTGTGCGAGCCACTGCCGCGGTTCCTCTATTGCTCGCGCCGCTTCCCCTCTGACCGTTCCCGCCTTCCCCGGTGCGATAACATGAGCTTCTGTTTTTCTTCTTCCTTCAAGCTTGCTCCAGTTACATTTTACCACGCTCCTCAAAGACGTAACTCTCGCCGGATTTTAGTTCATGGCGTACAGGCACGCAATGCAGCCCGTCGTTCGCGCTTTGCTATGGACGTGCCAGGAAGAAGAAAAGGCGACGAAAGAAGCTAGGAAACAGAAAAGCTTCGCGATTTCCTGCGGACTGATAAAAGAGCACTCAGGGCTGTTTTCTTTAGAGTTAAATAGGCATTATAAGTAAGATTTACAGTTTCCTTCATTCGTGAGAGGGGATAACAGGCAACCAGTCATTGGCGCCCCTCAATGACGCAAGAGCACCTGTCATCATCATCATCACCAGCCTATCTACGCCCACTGCAGGGCAAAGGCCTCTCCCATTATTCTCCAATTACCTCGGTCCTGTGCCAACTGTGACCAATTTATCCCCGCAAACTTCTTGATCTCATCTGCCCATCTAACTTTCTGCCGCCCCCTGCAACGCTTGCCTTCTCTAGGGATCCACTCTGTTACCCTTAATGACCAGCGGTTATCTTGCCTTCGCATTACATGTCCTGCCCACGTCCATTTCTTTTTCTTAATCTCTACTAATATGTCCTTAACACGTGCTTGTTCCCTGACCCACTCCGCTCTCTTCTTGTCCCTTAATGTTACACCCATCATCTTCCGCTCCATTGCCCGCTGAGTCGTTCTCAATTTAAGTTGAACCCTCTTAGTGAGCCTCCAAGTTTCTGCCCCGTAGGTGAGTACCGGTAAGATGCAGCTGTCATACACTTTCTTCTTCAGCGACAATGGTAGGCTGCTATTCATTATCTGAGAATGCGTGCCATATGCACCCCACCCCATTCTGATCCTTCTAATTATCTCTGCCTCATGGTTGGGATCTGTACGAGGAGCATCTGTACGAGAGCACCTGTACGAGGAGCCAAATTTTTCAGCAACACTGTAATTACCCAATTTTCCCTTCGTTTGAAACTAATTACTAAGCTTCTTACACAGTTAAACCACAAAAATACCCCAGAGTGTGTACGCGCCATTCTTGTTACGGATCCAACGAACCAAACATATACTGAAACGGCCCGTTTTCTTTTCGCCCTGTGTGCGGAAATTACCTTGTTCAGCCTGTATTTTTATATCCTCTTCTTGGTGAATATGTGCTGCATCGACTGAGACCAAGATTGCGCCCATCAAGGTCACCCGATCATCGCAAACGCCCGAAACAGTCCCCTACAAGCCAGCGGAGCGTCCATAGGCATAAAGTTCCGGCTCCTGCGCTTCAGTAGCGCACCACCTGCCGAAGCGGTCACAGCTACAACAGGCGGCACGGATGCACCTCCAGTTGCAGCGACCTGCCGAGACCCACCGTCACCGACAATGAACCAGCCACCCCTGCCGCCCCCGGCAGCATACGAACATGGAGCTTCTTCAGTCATGGCGGCACCGACAATGAACCAGCCATTGCTACCGCCCCCGGTAGCATGCGAACATGGAGCTTCTTGAGTCGATCTTTATCAACCTCCGCCATACGAGGGCGCCTCTCAAGCAGCCAACTGCGGCGATGCCGAAGATGACGATGGACAGATGCAAGACCTCGACGAACCACTCACGGACAACGATGAAGAGGGCGGATGGCAACGCATCCCACTATCGAAGAAGGACAGACCCACAAAAACTGACCGGGTGAGTCGGCAGCGATGCGCCCTTCAGTTGAAACCACTCGCCAAACTCCGTATTAGACACATCCCCCGAGATGTCATCGCCTCAATAATAGGACGCGCTGCCCCCAATGCCGGGTTGGCCGAAATGGCTTCGGTAACGTTTGACGATGCCGCTAACAGCGCATGTATCTCTGTCTACGATACAGTGCATGCTGCTCGATTAGCTCAGGTAGATCACCTAACCCTTCGTCAAAACGGCAAACTTGAAAGAATAGCAATTGTAATTGAGCAGGCCCCTTTCAACAAAAACACCATTCGCGGAGTCATCCAAGTGGACACAGCCGACAGTAACGATACTATTCTCAGTTGGGTGCGACGCGAACAGGCCGACCTCCCCCGAAAAGTCGGTAAAACCGACCGTGCAATTCTTACATTTGACTCTACAACTCTCCCAAAGACTTTCAAGTACTACATGGAGTTAGTACGCGTGGCAGAATACAGACCGAAACGACTGGTCTGCTGTAACTGCCACAGCCTGGGGCATGTGGCGAAATTTTGTCCATCCCCGAGCGTATGCAAATTGTGGCCGTCCCCACTCAGAAACCTCCGAATGTAACTCTCCAGAATATTGTGTTATTTGTAAAGAAACAGGACACCTCTCGGTTAGTAAGGTCTGCCCTACGCGTTTACCTAAAAAGACGAACGTAGCAACCGATCAGTCTCATTCAAGAAACCGCCACCCGAAAATACCCAGACCGAAGGTGCTCGATCTACACCGCCAGGAGTTACATGGGCCTCCACCGTCTCCGGTAACTCATCCTGTTCGCCCCCCTCCAGTTGGCCGTTTACCTGCGAACCATCCACTAGTAGTTAAAAATGCCCAGCTCCGTCGCAACTCGCCCAAATGCGCGCCGCCATGACGGCCTTACAAAAGGAAGTGGCCGCCCTCCGAGCGACCGCAACTCGCAGTCAATCGCCCTCCAGAGGGCCAAGAAGTTCTGTCGCAGCATGCCGCAGCCGTTCACGCACAAGCCACCGCAAGCCATGCACTGACGTTCCCCAGGCGCCAGCGACAACGTCGTTCATAACGGAGAAGATGCTCACTCAAAGAGATGCCCGTATTAAATTTGAAGCAAAAAAAATTAATGGCATAAGGCATCACGCGAAATAGTTTCCCTTCAAGATCCTGTCACTTCTATCAGGGATGAACTCCGCCGGTTCATGGAAAAAGTGGGTGAAGCACTTGAAACTCTCCAGACCTCAACGATCCCTTCCAATAAAGCGAAACGAAAGAAAAAAACATTAGCCGTCCAGTGTTACCCCCAGCTCTACCGCTTCAGAAAAGCATACTTCAGTTGAATTGCCGTAGTTTCTCACAAACCGGTCCGCTCCTCAAGTCCCAAGTGAAAACACTCCGTCCAATGACATTAATGCTTCAGGAAACACGTGGTCCTTGTAAAATATTAGATTGTACCAGCTTTTTAGATCCCCCCATTTCAAGCCCAGCCCGCTCCTCCCATGGCCCGACTCCAGGGTTATCAGTGGTACTAGTCCACAAATCCTGCCACGCTGTCCAGCATGGTTGAGACCAAGCATGCAATGATGACAGAGAAGCTATTATTGTCCTCGTTGCGCCGCCAGGAAGCAAATCGGTGCTGCTTGTGTCTGTATACTACAAGCCAAGATGCGGTGCCCTTCCCCCATCCCTTTATGACTGGATATCCTATCTCTTTTCGCTAAGATTCACCGGTCCCATTATTATCGGGGGAGACTTTAACGCTCGTAACGCCCTTTGGGGCTACTCGTCCACAAACCGTCGAGGCGGGCTTCTGGAACAAACTCTTGAATACAGCCCCCTTCAACTAAGAACTGAATATGGCGTCGCCACCCGCATTGGCCTTTACTGCGCTCAAAGCGATACAACACCTGACCTCACCCTAGCTACCCCTGGGGCGGTGAAGACCTGGCGCACGTTGGACACCACCTGGGGTAGTGACCATTATCCCATCATGCTTCAAATTATTAGCAAGAAATTCCGGACTAAACGTGCTCACCATCAGATAAACTGGTCCTTGTATCGCTCCCAATTCAACATCTCCTCTCAACCTACTCTTTAGGAATTCATCTCGACCTTAACGCAAGCACGTTGGCTCTCAAGCGGAGAAGTAACCAGTACCGCAGATGCGGATTGTCCTGATTAAAACATGTTCGAACTTCTCGGCAAGGCAGAATGGCTAACAAATCGATATCGTACACAAGGAAAGCGCCATAATCACCTAATGCAGCTAAAACGTCACTACCGCATTATCCGCGAATATCAGGTCACTTTACAGAGAGAGAAATTGCAAGATTTTTGTCAAGATCTCGGGCATGAATCTGGCGTGTCGCGTTTTTGGGGAGTTTTTCGTACCATAAACGGCCGTGCGAAGGTGCGCGTCCCGATCTTGGATTAGTTGTGCCTTCAAATGGACAACTCGCAAGTTGAAGATACCCTGTGAAATAAAGTTTGACATCCGTCTGAATGCAGCCGTACGGCTGCATTCAGGTGGATGTCAAACTTTCTTTTACAGAACCTTACTCCACCTTAGGGAGTTTCCATAAATCTGGTCGATGTAAGATACCCTCATTCACACGTTATTTCCACACGCCGTTACGGACCCTTCAACCCTCCAACCTTTAACAATTATCAGCATCGATCAACCGGTGCCGGAGCTCGATTCTCCCTTCTCTTTAGGGGAACTGCAAGTAGCCATCTCTCAAGGCAACCCCAAATCTACTCCTGGCCACGACCAAGTAAAATTGCAGGACCTACGAAACCTTCCGCCGCACGGCCTCGATGCGCTACTACATTTGGCCAACCACTCTTGGGACTCAGGCGAGATACCTGACGGCTTGAGGGTAACGATCATTCATCCGATACCCAAGCCCGGTAAAGTGCTCGGAATCCCCAGAATCTTCGGCCCATAGCTCTAACCCCCGTAATATGCAAACTTATCGATCGTATGATTAACAATCTACTCGTCCACCACTTGGAAAGTACAAATTGGTTTCACCCCACTCTGACTGGTTTCCGCCCCCATCTTGCTACCCACGATTACCTATGTCTGCTCCGGAGAGTTATTACTCGAACCTCGCGCAAGGCCTTGCCGGACTACGTCCTCGCCTTAGACATGCGCAAGGAATTGGATAATGTCAGCCAGTCAGGTATCATTCAAGAGCTTTCCCTCACTTTCCCCAGCCAAAAGGCCCAGGCCTGGATACGCGGCTTTCTTCAGCATCGGCCGATCCGTCTTAACCCTCAACGACACCAGACCACAACGTTCTACCTCGATAGAGGAGTCCCACAGGGGTCTATTTTAGCTCCTCTCCTCTGTAATCTCGCAATGAACCGTGCCGCCCGAACTCTTGAGCAGGACACTGCCGCGCGATTCGCGCTTTATGCGGACGATATTGTGGTATGGACAGAAGCCCAGGATTACAACTCGAAAGAAACTATGCAAACATAGTTACACGCAGCAGTCCTCAGCTTGGAACATACGCTGTCCCAATTCCGGCTACAGCTATCCCCAACCAAGACAGAACTGCTCAGCGTGGACGGTAAACGTGGCACACATAAGGAACAAATTATCTCCCTTCAGGTGGGAGGTACGCTGCTCGAATCCCACAATGGCACCATTGGACTGCTGGGCGTTCCCGTCAGCAGCTGTAACAGCCCAACACAGTGGATAGCCTCACTTAGGAAAACCTGGCGTTCCACCTTACACCTAGTTACCCAGATATCGAATAAATATGGCGGGGCGCACCCAACAGCTTGCACCATGCTCGCCCGTGCTGTGCCGCATGGGCGCTTCCCTTACGGCTTCCCGATTTATGAATTATGGCATTAACATGTAAACGCCCTCCACCAAATGAATCGGCACATTGTACGAGCCATCAGTGGCCTCTCCGCCTTCCCTAGGGCAGACACTCTACACGATGCAGTTCCCCTTCCGCCTCTCGCTAACCTAATCGAAGAGACAAAACTACGCTTCCACTATCATCTGGACCATTCGCCACAAGGAAAAAGACGCCAAAAATGGGACCACTTAAATAGTCAGTCTGAGAGCACCGATTTGCCGACAGCATTCCCTCCGTGGGAACGCCCACCCATCGGAATTCTGCGTCGACGCCCGATCCACCGGGATAAAAGAAAAGTACGCGAACAATACGTTCGCACTCTCGCAAATGGCAAGGCAGGCGACGAAGCTGACATCTACACCGACGCGGCTCTGAATGGAACGACGGCGGCTATTGCCTGGACATCTGTGGACGCGCCGGAATTGAATGGATCCAGGCACATTTCTAACACACAGGCCTCGTAGAAGAGGTAGAACTTCTACGAATTCTGGGAGCCGCGCGGCAAATTGATAACCATTCCGGCCATCTAGCCACGAAGAAATTTCGCATTTTCACGGGTTCCTATGTTGCTGTCCGAGAGTTAAATCGTCCGTTTTCCCCGAACAATACGGCAACCAACACCCTTACCTTGCTAAGAAACCTGCAAATTCAAGGCTTCAAAGTTAGAATTCTTTGGACTCCAGGACCCACTACCGGCGCCGAAGGCAACCGTATGGCACACGACGCTGCCAGGGAGAGGCTACAATCATCTCCCGCGGCGCCCGCCACGCCCGTCCCCCCTCTCCAAGCAGACTAGCAACTCCAGCTTCGCCACCTCAAAAAGGAAAGCTGCAAGCGCTTACAGGCAGAAACTCGTGTTGGCGTCCTTGCCCCTCTTAAGCGCTTCTCGCGTCCGGGGAAAGTATTCGCCAATAAAGTGAATGCGAGTGCAGCGTACACCCCCCATTATTTATAAATGGACAGCTCCAGCAGGATCCGAATTGTGCCGATGCCCCCACTGTAGTCGTGAAGGCACAACAAATCTTTACCACTTAATTTGGCTTTGTCCATTATTCGACCGTAATCGTCACCAGCTTTTAACTCTAGGTCCCGCCCCTGTGACTGAACAGGAACATGTTAGTCGGGTCCGTGACGATCCCACCACACTAGGAGCAATCACCGAGTACGCACTCGAAAACGGACTCTACAAATTGTTGTAACAGCCTGGTCGACTTCCCCGTTCTGTCTACAATGTGAACTGTCTGCAGCGTGCACAGTTTTCAGTGTGAACCACATTGTCTACAGTGTGAACTGTACATTTAAGTGTGAATTGTGCATTTTGGTGCCACTGACTGACTTTAATGTGCTCATTTTGTGATTAGTACCCCAAGACTGCAACTGTGTTCATTGTGCGAGTTGTGACCTTCCCCTTCCCCTCATCCCTGCTCCCCCCAGGGCCCCATGGCTTCTCGTCTAATAAAGTGTTTCACTCACTCACTCTGTGCTTATATTTTTTTTTGTTTCTTTCAGCTTGCAAACTACGGTCGTGGGCGACCGAACTGCGCAGCAATGATTTTTGTTCGTGATCTCCGTTGAAGCGCCAATGGTGGCGAAGGTGTTGTCCTGTCTAGGAACCAGTCAGCATCGCAGATGTGTGAATAAAGGTACAACCAAACAAAAGCAACTCAGCATTAGGGTCACGATGAATATGATATTCCTGGGTGAAAGCCAGAAGAAATGGCGACATTTTTTTTATTGCGTAAGCATCCCCTTCGGCCTAAACAAAATGAAATCCATTAGTCCCATCTCGGCAATGAAATTCACGAGCTGCCGGAATTGGGGGCCCGTGCAGCATCCAGCGGCGAAGGTCAGGCCGCCGTCCGGGGCGATACCGGGGACTCTCATGTGGCGAACTCCCGGATATGTCGCTAGGAGGCAGGCCAGAGTCGCCTGCGGGGCAGAGGCTGTACGAAAAGAACGCGTTTCCGGGGGAACTCGCGTCGTCCAAGATGGCCGGGCCCAAAGCTGTGCCCACGCGGATTCTCGGAAGCGCCGCCTCGTCGTGGCGGGTTAAACCGCCAGGAAGGTACGACCTTCACGGAAGAAGAATGGCACGCGCGGAGTGCTCCGTGGGAATGAACAGGGTGTCACTCCCAGATAGCAAGGCCTGGCCTAATCACCCTCTAGGGTTTGATGGGGTGCGTCAGCGACGGTGTGGCCATCTGTGCAACGCCGATTTCACGGGGGCACGCGAAGCGGGGGGCAACGCCATGCACGTCACCGGTCGAGTCGAAAGAGTGGGCGACCCGTCGGAGTTCACGAACTCCCTGAGTGGCGGCGGTGAAAACGAGTGGAAAGCGGGGCTGCAAGAGCACTCCCTATGAGAGCTTCACTGTGCAGCGCAATAGGGAAAGCCGGCACACAAGACAGAGCTCACAGCGGTCGGGCTCACCTTTAAACACAAGCACATCGCTGGGATAACATCTTTCCGGGGGCAATAAAACCCTCTTGTATCAAAATGTGGAGGTCTCGGGGCTTTCTTTTAAATGTCTTAACAATTTTATATGCTAAACACACGCCGCTGACCCAATTGTTGCCGCCAGCCTTGGTACCCCAGCCTTATAAAGCTTTGCTGTAAACACACAATTTTAATAGAATAGCGCGCTTCCCCATTAGGACAACGAACATCAGCGGGAGGACGCAGCCACTTCGGGTCGGGGATTTTGTCTTGGAAGCCCGTCGAGCTGCACGCACGGCCATTCTATTTTCACATCACATGTCTCCACAGAATCTCCCAAAACGCCGGTACAAAATAGAAAGAAGAGCCTACTGGCAAAGACAACACGACGGCCGGCTAGCGCTTATACGAGACCAGTATTTCTTTTTCCTCCGCTTTATCTCGCAGAAGACATGCAATCAGCAATCAATAGGACAAATGTTAATTGCCGGCCGAGGAATTGCCGCGAACAATGGCGTGCCCAGAGCGAGCTTCAACGACGGTCTGCGGAATCACGGAGGCGTCGTTCAATAACATTTCTGTTCATTGTGAACGCTTTTCGTTCATTTCGGTTCATTTTTTATTCCCTTCTCACAATCGGTGGAGCGGTTTTATTGACTTTACTTTCAGCGTTGGGTGCGGCGATGTTCTTCCTTGATTCTCGCATGCGTGTGTTTTCTACTTTTCTCCATCATGTCCATCCTCCGTGTTTTCTCTGTCTTGGTTTCTTATCTGCATTCAGCCGGGTCTCGCAAGAAGAGGAGACGCTTGTAATTAAGCGCTATCGCTGCAGCTTCTGGCTGACAGCTTCTTTTCACCAGGCGCCTTTAAAGGGCAAATATGAGGACAGAGACGGCACTAAGCGCACCCTGGCCGATAGCGTTTCCTGGAAGTGTGCAGAAAAAACTCAGAGCGCTCTGATTGCGTCTTTACTGGGGTGCTTCTTGTCGACAGAGCTGCTTCTTGGGTCGGACACAGGCGGCGTTGCGCAAGGTTAAACGCGCCTTCCATTTTATTCTCGCCATTTGCGTCCGTTATTTTGTTGCAACAACCAGGAGAACAACGTGCCTCACAGTCCCTTCCCTTACTGGCATACATTGCCCGGCATACTGCAGCAAACTCAGCTTCCCAATACCACATTTCCTACCCTCCACGCCAAAAATGTACAAGTGTGTTTTTATGCTACTATTTAAATGCACGCAATTATTTCTCCGTTAGCCCACTTCCGAACAGCGCAAGCTTACATTATTCCGCCATGACAGCTGCGCCGCTGACCTCTCCTCCGCGCTGTGCCAGTGTTTGCGTCAGGCCCCTTCAAGGGGTATACACGCAGGCGCACAATCAAAGACGTGGTATACCGCGATATCATTCACACCCTTAAGGGTGTAAGTCACTGTGTATAACTAGCACCCTTACACCCAATAGGAAAATTACAATGCACCCTTTCAAAGGGTGCTTGATCGTAAATGACACTCCTTCAAAGAGTGATCTTTTGTTTATGATAGGGCGTGAGGGTGTTAGCTATGCACAAAAGGGGTGTATATCATTTTACGGTGTAGTGTTTGAGCGGGGGTAACGCTGCTTGGTTAGGCACTCAAGCAGACGACGTGCCTCGAATGCTCCCGCCTGTACTAGCTGCATGCTGTTACGATTGAGCCCGCCGCTGGGCTTCGTTTCAGTACCCCTCGGCTGTGCGGCGAAGCCTCCACTGCGTGCACCTTTCAAGCAAGCCCTCCCGTGTCGGTGAATTATTTTTTCACGTTTCGACAAGCCTGGGTCTCTGGCGCCTATCTTTCAGCGCGTTTCAAAACTTCGGCGGTTGCCGACGAGGCAGGCTTCAACGCGCCCCACGGACACGGAAGCCCCGCGTCCGCAGCAGAGTCCTTTTCTCTCCCGTCTCTCGGAGTCAGCGTGTGCCGCCACTATCGACTGCTCACGAACTCTGGAAAGAGTGTGGTCTGTGTCTGTGACGTTCATGACCGTTGGCGCTTTTGGGTATACATACGAGACCCCTCAAGCGCTATAACTCATTCCTGTTTGAGCAGTGAATCAATGTTGTCACTTTGCTCGAGTTCTGTGCTGTTACCTCGCCCGTTGGGGCATTGTTCTTTGGCTTCGGGTCAATCTCTCGCTATGAAGTAAACAGTTACGTTAGCCTACGGCTTCTGGACTTCGTAACACGGCGGCAACAGCGGCTGGCCGTTCGCTCCACACAACGCTACCACACGTATGTCGGAGGCGACGGAGCTCGGCTCGGGTCGGCCTTCCCGTACGCAACAACTGCTTGGCAGCGGACGGATGGCAACTTCGTAACACCTGGAGCCAGCGGGCGAGATCCAACACCACGGACGTCGAGGAGGCTTCGGACCTCGCAGAATTCACGGTGGTCAATGGTGAGTGCGGGACTTTTCTTTGCTGAGTTTTACCAGGCTTCTGAGGATAGCTGGTAGGGCGCGTGTTTTTGTGGCGTGGGTTATTCGCGCAAAACATTTTTGGAGCAGTAGGAAAGCAGTACTCTAGACCGGCCATCAATTTGAAGGCGTTGAAAAAACCGAAGTTGGAGATTGCAAAATAGATGCGCTTGGATGTTACGGACGTGCTGAGAAAGCCAGAGCTTTCTCCAAAGAGAGAGAGAAAGCGAGAAAGCCAAAGCAGGCTATACTCACTGTTGGCGCTGACGATGACGAGCTGTCAGAACGCATTGAGCTGATCAATGGCAGGGAGACCGCTAAGCGTCAGGCTGCAGAGGCAGAGGCTGTGCGCAAGCGTGAGGAACGCGAGAGGGAGAAACAGGAACGAGCGCAGGAGCTCGAGAGGCAGAAACAGGAACGCGAGGAGAAAAAGCGAGAACAGGAGCTCGAGAGGCAGAAACAGGAACGCGAAAAAAATTGGGCCCATCTCCACGCGACGGGGACTCGAGTAAATGCGTCGCATAGGGGGTGGGTGTATTGCGTTTACGTTTAGTGTTTGGGGAGTTGGTGGTAGTGAATGCGTTGTATCAGCAGCTTCTTGACGTAGTTTGAATGAGTCAAGGATATAAGGCGCGTTCGTAGCCTCCCATTCTGTGTCAGCTTTGTGGCGCAGTGGGTAGAGCACCATGTACATTGGGTTCGGCCTGCAGGGTCGAGGGATCGAAACCAGGCGCCGGATAGTATTTTTTTTATATAGTGTAGGGGGAGGGGTGCGGACAACGACGGTGCGGACTACGACTACGGACGTCAACGCGGGTGACATCGTGAGTTACTGAAATGCTCTGCATTTAAAAAAAAGCGACAACAGGAGCTCGAGAGGCAGAAACAGAAACAACCGGAGGAAAAGAGACGAGAGCATGAGAAACTCCTACTCGAGCATGAGCTGGAGATGAAACGTCTAGACATCTAGGCATCTCGATCTAGGCGTGAGAGTGACAGCAGCGCGCCAAGCGTGCAGTCGGAGAGGGCTGAGCGACCTACGTTACGAATGAGTGACCTAATGCGATCCTACAAGATAGAAGAAGGCATCGGTCTTTTTTGGTCAACTTCGAGCGTACGTGCGAGAAGGCCCAGTTTAGCCGAGACTCATGGCCGCAAAAGCTGCTTACATTTTTGCCAGGTGAGGCAACCGACGTGATTGCCCGCTTCCCAAAGGAGGAAGCGGAGGACTACGAGAAAGTCAAGTCGAGCCTCCTGCGTAAGTACAGGCTGTCAGCAGAGGCATTTCTCCAGAAGTTCTGTGAAGCCGAGAAAGCTAAGGGCGAGTCGTACTCGGTGTTCGCCTACAAGCTGAGAGCTAACATGGAAGAGTGGCTCAAAAAGGCAAAAGCTTTCGCAGAGCACGACAAGGTAGTTGAGTGCTTCAGTCTCGAGCAGTTTTACCGTCGTCTACCAGAAAACCTGAGACTTTGGGTGCGAGACAGGCCAGGGGTAAATACTGTGGATCAGGCAGCTCAGCTAGCCGTCCAGGTCGTCGCACGTAGAGGCGCGCAGGAGCCGAAAGACTGTTAAAAAAATTCAGGCCGAGGCCTGGTAAGTCAGGACCTAAAGGCAGAGCTCCTCAGGAAGACGATGCAGCAAGGGAAGTCGCAAGTGCGAAGGCAAATCCACACTAAAATAAAAATAAAAAATGCGATAAAATACGCTAATGACTAACTGCACTAGTTAAATTTTAGCCCAGCAGTACTTTGGACAATTACACAAATTTGAAAGGTGACATTTCACGGGATTGGAAATGTCCGACAAAAAATGTAATTGTAGAGGACGAAGCCAGTTTCAGAAAAAACAATGAAATTGAGAAATTCCGGCATCTACAGGACACTTCTCGCGCTGAGAACTGCGATTTGAGCTCTCGCCATTGCTCTGAGCATTCCCCTGTTTCAATCGCATCTTATCTGCGCCCGCTCTCTTAACGCGACTGCGACCGGTCGAGAGGACATCGGCCTTCTTCCGAGGCGTGTCTCGTGCGAGCGGAGAAAGTTGCTCTGCTTTCCAGCGCTCGAGCAAGGCGTGCGCTTTCGTTCTCGGCCTCTCCGAGGTCCGCTGAGACAAGACGCAAAGCGAGCGTGCGGCGCTGCCACTCAGGAGGGGCGCATGAGTGCTCTTGCCGCATTAGTTTGCGACACTGTCGGCAAGCGAACACCGCAGGGTGCTTTCGCTCTCCTTTCCGGCTGTCAACGCCAATATATGCACGGGTGGCCCGGTCTCGGAAGACGGCTCACCCCCAGGTGCCACCGGAATGGTTACGTGATCGGCTGGCCGTTGCCTGACATCGAGTATCTGACTTTCAGGTGGAACGCTAGGGACTCGCTCAGTGAAGGCGTCGTCGTTAAGCATAGCTTCCCCGTGAAAACTGCTCAGTGTCTCGACTGCCGGATCTCCCACAGCGTTGCTCGGTTCGGAACTCGCGTCCGGAGAAAGAACCGCCGTTCCAACGGACTCGTATTGCCCCCTTTCGCTAACGTCCCGGTTTAGGCTTTCCCGCGGAACGTCGGTAGCCTGCGAACTGCGCGCGTTCGGGTCAGCAACCGTTTTCAAGGCCTCCCGTGAAGCTGTGCACTTCGAACACGACGACGAAACATCTCCGCTCACTGTAGGGTCCTTACACACAGTGTATACTTACGCTGCCCTCTGTCATGATCCTCCAGAAATGCCCATCCTCGCTACCGGTCTGAGTTTCGCCGTTCCTCTTAGAGGTGGCTACACTATCGTTACTTGAGCCCTTCGAAGCGAGCTCAGCTGATTCTTTGCTCGGCAGTTTCTCGAAATTGTACCCCTTTCGCGTAACCGCTGATTCGACCTGTTCGAGAATAGGTACCTGTATTCTGGAAGAAGTTGTGGGGATACTGCCGCCTGCGTGACCAGTTCACTAAACGGACCTCCGATGCAGACCTTGGCAATCGGCAGCCGCACGTTTCGTGCTGCTAGGGCCTGTTTCACCCAAACACACTGTCCCGTCAGCTGATCCGGTTCAACGTACGAAGGGTGGATCATGTCTACCGTCGCCGCGGAGTCGTGAAGAACTCGGCACGGTTTACCGTACGTACGGCTCTAGAAATTCCTGCTGTCCTCACTCTGATCTAGAACGTGAAGGACGAGTTTTCCCTTCTTGCAACTCGCAGCGAAATGTTCCGTCTCGCTGCAGTTGTAACACGCAGCCTGTCTGCGCGCTTCAAAAGCTTTCTTTCTGCGCTGCTCCTCAGCGTCTTCTGCCCTCTTTTCGTTTTCGGGGCCAGTTTCCCTATCCTCGAATATGTCTTCCCTTGCTCCACCGTCTTCCTCGGGAGTTCTGCATTTAGGGCCTGACTTATCAGGCCTCAGCCTGAACTCTTTTTGGCAGTCTTTCGGCCCCTGCGCACCTCGTCGCGCGACGAACTCGTCGGCCAGCTGAGCTGTCTGATCCACAATATTTAGCCCTGGCCTGTCTTGCACCCAGAGTTTCAGGTTTTCTGGTAGACGGCGGTAAAACTGCTCGAGACCGAAGCACTCAACTACCTTGTCGTGCTCTCCGAAAGCCTTTGCCTCTTTGAGCCACTCTTCCATGTTAGCTCTCAGCTTGTAGGCGAACACCGAGTACGACTCGCCCTTAGCTTTCTCGGCTTCACGGAACTTCTGGCGAAATGCCTCTGCTGACAGCGTGTACTTACTTACGCAGGAGCCTCGACTTGACTTTCTCGTAGTCCTCCACTTCCTCCTTTGGGAAGCGGGCAATCACGTCGGTTGCCTCACCTGGCAAAAGCGTAAGCAGCTTTTGCGGCCATGAGTCTCGGCTAAACTGGGCCCCCTCGCACGTACGCTCCAAGTTGACCAAAAAAAGTTATACCATCTTCCCGTAGGAGAACCCTTTGTAGTATGCAAAGCAGCCATGGGGTCAATTCAAGTGCCCATTAGTTTTCAGTTCGTCGTTTCGGTTAGATTGAGGTACGTAGCTCCCGTTATATTTACAGTTTGGTTTCCATGGTAACCGCCACACGTTTCACATACCGGAACTACGAAATGGGAAATTGCGTTGAGCCCATGGCTGTTTCGCATACTACTCAGGGTTCCCCTACGGGAAGATGGTGTAATTTTATTAGATGCGACGGGGCTACGTACCTCCCTTGTCGTTGTTGCGCCGTCCACACCCCCACTGCGCAGGCTCGGCTTGCTGAACGCCCGGTGGTGTCTTACCATTTAATGGCTTTTGGAGTGACAGTGTTACCGGTGTCTTCCTGGGCCAGCCCGAGATGAGCCGAGCATGCCCAGTGGGGATGTGGACGGCGCCACAACAAGGGAGGGGCATAGCCCCGACCAAAGCCTCCTTAGGAGGCGTTGCCCCGACAATGAGATGCTGGAGCGACAGTATTGCTGGTGTCTTCCTGAGCCGGCGGATGGACGGACGACGTACGAGGGACGACGGAGCCGAGAGAAAGAGATGCTTTGCATCTAAAAAAGACCGATTTCTTCTCCTACCTTGTGGGGTCGCATTAGGTCACTCATTCGCAACGTAGGTCGCTCAGCCGCCGCAGACTGGGCGCTTGGCACGCTGCTGTCACTCCCACTTTTTTTTTCTTTATTGCCAATCTCGGACAGCCACACCAGGTACCAGGTACAATGACAAATAAAAAATCACAGTAATGCCACCATGCCCCCCACGGCCGGTGCTGTCATTTAAAATTCCCTAAGCGTAGTTAGGGGTTCAATTTTAGACAACCACTTTGGTGGAAAGTTCTTCGCTCTCTGAACTTCCCCAAACTGTGACACACTTTCCCTAAAATACTGTCTCGTTGGTCGCACGTCTACATCACAATGCAGCCAAGCCATGCGCGAACGCCAAATGCTGTGCAGACCCAACAACATTACGTTGTCAAATGGCACACCATCCTGTCTATCAATGCACAAAAAACGTATGCCGTGTGGGCTAAGTGGAAAATCTTTCTGGAGTGTCCGTTGGAGGACATCCCAAAAGAACACTGCGTTCGAACAATGAAGAAAGACATGCTCCACAGTTTAAGGTTGTTTGCAAATAGAACAGTCGGTTCCCTATGGCACTGAGAGCCCCCTTTCTTTCATCCAAGTTGCGGCTGAAAGTGTAGCCGTGTGCAATTTAAAAAAGAAAGTTTTTGCCCCAGGTGACACCTCTATTCGCTTCACTCGTTTTAACACATCTTGTCCTGGACCATTGCTGTACGGAGCTCTATACAGTGTCACTGGGAAGACTATGTCACATACATCCTTATATAATTTTTTCCTTGTTACATTGGCCAGATATTGCAGTGAGAAACGCGTTGCTAAAATCGGAATGACAAAACAATTTCTTTAAAATATCCATGGACACCACCTGACATGCACCTTGAAGAGAGAGAGAGACAACCTTTAATAGAAAAGGATGACCACTGGTCACGATGGGGGAAAAGAATGGGGAGTGAGGGTAAGAGAAAATAAACAAATTAATGCTCGTCGTTCTCAGTATACTCAATAACTGGGATAATTCTTGGAACCTGCAATTAATGGTCCAGTTCATGGTGATCGCAATAGGGTTTGTGCACATACACCAGTTCGTTCGGGGGAGGACCCGCTCAAACAACCCGTGCCAGACCGCTTTTAATTGAATAAACCGCTATTTCATATAATAGTTGTGCATCAGTTTGTTGTGGATCGGGATGGGGTTGGGGAGATTTAAATGTACGGTGCGTGTCAAAAGCTGGGCACCACCAAACTAGGTGTGTGAGGTCTGATGGAGTGGTGGTACGGCAGTAAGGACATCGATGGGGTAGGTGAGGGGTATACAACTTGCGAAAACCACAAACGCCTACATCGAGATGCCTCAATCTCGAGACGCTTCATTTCCAACTCATGCTGTCGCTTTTCTCGATCAAGTAGGAGCTCATGCTCTCGTCTCTTTTCATCTTGTTGTTCCTGTTTCTACCTCTCGAGCTCCTGTTCTCGCTTTTAAAGACGATAGTCTTTCTCGGGCTACTTAACTCTTTCGCTACCGCAGAAAATTGACCAATTTTGGGGGGTCCAAGAAAATATTTTTTTGCTGCTAAAAAATTATTTAGGCACTAATTGCAGGAGCACAAAATGCAGATTATTTAACGGCCTTTCCAATAACACCAGTTTTTTAAAGGTTTTCATATATCATAGTTGTGAAAAAAAATATCAAAATCAAAAGTTTTGTCAAGTTGTCGAAAAAAATGATAAAAAAGGAGTTGTGTATATCAAACCACCGGTAGTAGAAAAAAATTAGAATATACATTTTGCAGGGAAACATTTCAAAAACACACCCTAAAAAAAATGTCGACTTGCGCGGAACAGTTTTTCAGATAAAAAAAAAATGTTAGCACGCACGGTGCTCGTGTCATGCGGTGAAGCCCAACCTCTAATTCAAACTGTGCAATTTTGGGTGGTTCCTTGGAATAAATCTGGCGGTTTGACGTTATCAGAGGCACCAATTTGCCCCCAAATAACGTAAAAACATCTTGCCAATGGCTGACTTTGCATTTACAGCAAGCACAATATTTGGGACAAGCACGCGATGCAGAAAAAAACATGCATGAAGTTGAAAACGGAACGCCGTGGCTGATGTTTGTTGTCGTTCATGGTCAGTTATCTCTCAAAACATAAAGCTGAGCTTTATTATCATCTTCTTACTCGCAATTGTAGCCTTGCTCGCAAAAATGAGGTACGATGAGCTAGAATCGTCCCCTGCGATCTTTGGCCGAGTAGCAGTCGCGCGCTAAAAAAGATCAGCACAACGAGCCTTCTCTATTGCAGCGCCACCTAACATTTTTCAAATGAAACAGTACAAAAACTTATCAGAGACTCCGTCCGAATAGACAGTTCAACTAAGCAGCAACATTAGACACCCGGATATACCCTCGCATGAAAACGAAACTGGAAGGCGAACAGCTGGCAGTGTAAGGCCGGTTTGAAGCGCTGTCCTCGGCGGAACAGATATCTGGCGACTGGGTGTGACCTTTTGACTTGCATCTGAAGTTCTTATCGCAGAAATCGGGTTAGGGTGGGGGGAAATGAGGAGCGGCGTGCTTTGTTCGAGGATAAGTCGCGGACGCTTCAGGCGCCATGGCAGTTAGCCTTGAAGTTGGGTAACTGCGTAGTTGCGCTAAATATGAATTTCGCGATGCAGAAACGAAACCGAAACTGTTGTAAACTGTTTGGGAATGGTCCTGGGGTAAGTAGAACTACCAGAGTACTTAGGACAACTTGCGCAAAGGCAATAAAACTGCCTAAAATCATAAAGTAGCTTTGCAACCAGGCACTGCTTGACATTTTCAGCCGATTTCTGGGATTATTACTGTCAGAGCGTGAATCTGACGATTGAAAATCGTTTGCTAGTTCCCCATTCACGCCCTGATAGCAAAAAACAAGCGCTGGTGCAGAGTAATTACGAGTTGCACGCATTCTTCGTTGGTAGCCTTGAGGCGCGATGACCACGCCCCTTTTCCACAACCAGGTGATTCAAAAGCGTGTCAAAAATCACGTTTCCGTTGCAAAAATGAAAACAAAACTGATTTTGAAAGGCCATTTTCTGATCTAACTCCGAACAGCTTTACTTGTTCGAGAAACACCTGGAACGCTATGAAAAGGCGCTCCCAAAAGTATCGATCAAATTGATCGATTTTGATAGGCGCGGTAGCGAAAGAGTTAAACCCAGAAATTTTGCTCTGTCTGTCTGTCTGTCTGTCCGTACGTCTGTCTGTCCGTCTGTGACTCGATTCAGCCACCCGGCCAAAGGAAAATTGATATTGCGGAATAGTCTTATATACTCACAGCCACATGTAAACGTCTAAGCCCGGTTTATATGTTCATACTTGTCAACTTTGTTGAGCAAGAACAAGACATTACGCAAATATAAGACATGAAATTAGTACACAAGGGATATTTACAGTGTTCCTTTATTAAAAAAATTCATGGTTGCTTGGTTTTTCGATAGCAAATGATATTCTACATCTACTTCAGAAAACCGCCGCCTGCTGGCGGCATATGAAAAATCACGCGGCAACAGCAACGAAACGTTCCGCTAGCTAGGTTTCACGTTCCGCTTGGAACGCACGTGGAGCACGGCCGCGCGGCTCTATAAACCTTCGAGCCGGCTGCCTCCATTCACGCGCGTCTCCGTCGTACTGTAGCGCTGGCAACGAGGAACCCGGCCTGTAGCAGTGGAACGCGGTAAATTCAAATCGCCTTGCGCAAACCTTTAGTGTGTTTACCTTGGCATGAGCGCGACGCTACAGGTACAGCATGAGAGGTGAGCGGGAAAGCAAAGGGGGGCATTTCCTTGGCAAATGTCTACAAAGACTATCGTCTTTTGACGACATTTACAATGAAAGAAGCAGATACGCGGCCAATTTTTTCTCCTCGCGTTCCTGTTTCTGCTTCTCGAGCTCCTGTTCTCACTTTCTTTCCTCGTGTTCCTCACGCGGGCGTTCAGCCTCTGCCTCTGCAGCCTGACGCATAGCAGTTTCCCTGCCATTGATCAGCTCAATGCATTCCGACAGCTCGTCATCGTCAGCGCCAACAGCGAGTATAGTCTGTATGAGCTCTGGCTTTCTCAGGGCGTCCGTAACATCCAAGCGCAACTCTTGTGCAAGCTCCAACAATGCGGTTTTTTCAACGCCTTCAAATTCATGGCCGGTCTAGAGTTCTGCTTTCCCACTGCTCCAAAATAGTTTTGCGCGAATAACCCATGCGACAAAAACTCACGTCCTACCAGCTATCCTCAGAAGCCTGGTAAAACTAATTGAAGAAAAATTCCCGCACTCAACATTGACCACCGTGAATTCTGCGAAGTCCGAAGCCGCCTTGACGTCCGAGGTGTTGGATCTCACCCGCTGGCTCCAGGTGTTACGAAGTTGCCATCCGACCGCTGCCAACCAGTTGTTGCGACCGGGAGGGCCAACCCGAGCCGAGCTCCGTCGCCTCCGATCTACGTGTGGTAGCGTAGTGTGAGGCGAGCGACGAGCCGCTGTTACAGCCGTGAAGAAGTCCAGAAGCCATAGGCTAACGTAACTGTTTACTTCATAGCGAGAGGTGAGCCGAAGCCAAAGAAAAACGCCCCGACGGGCGAGGTAACAGTACAGGACTCGAGCAGAGTGATAGCAATGATTCACTGCTCAAACAGGAATGGAACTACAGCGCTTGGGCGAGGTCCATTTATACCCAAAAGCGCCAACGGTCAAAACAAGCGTCCCCTCTATATTGTGCACACGCCACGAACGTCACAGACACACACAAAACTCTGTCCAGAGTTCGTGAGCAGTCGGTAGCACCGGCGCACGCTGAGCCCGAGGGAGGGGAGAGAGCAGGACTCCGCTGCGGGCTTCCATGTCATTGGGCAAGTCTCCGCGTGCCTCCCCGGCAACCGCCGAAGTTTGAAAATCACCGAAAGCGATGCGTCTGACCCGGGCTTGTCGAGACGTGAAACATGAGTCACCGACACGGGGGTTTTGCTTGAAAGGCGCACGTAGTGTAGGCTTCGCCGCACAAGCGAGATGTGTTGATAGAAAGCCGAGCGACGGGCTCAGTCGTAACAGGGCTCATACACAGTTTCTGCAAGAAATTTCAATATATAGCGCTTGACAAGGAAGTTGATTGCGATGACGACCCGTTCGATAAAGCTAGTGGATTTGTTGAATCGCATAAGCGTGATTGATATCGACTCGATATTTCTCGCTGAATGGTCAGCGCATATATGGTTATTTAAATGTTCAAAGGTTGTGTAGGCCACTCGCGGGGTCGTTCTGCTTCAGCCCGCGCCTTTTTGCTGTAGCCTCTGCAGGCTGTCTGAGCAACAGGTGTTGCGGAAGCTACATTTCCGCGCTACTCCATTCATAGCGTAATTCTCTAGGCGCCACTCCTTGTGGACGCAAAGGCCGCCGGGCCAGCCCGACCCTAGCTGCTCCCTTCGAGCTGGGGAATCAGCAGGCCTAGGCAGTGTGAAGAGCTCAGGCGTGGACGCCAAAGCAACAGCAACGTCTGTTTCCTTCGGGATGACGAAAGCTGTGTCCACTTAAGAACGCATACTGCGTGCGGCCCCTTCGATGCCGCCTTGAAAACCGACCTCCGCTGCGATTCAGGGACGGTAAGCTGTTTGTCCCCGTGGGTGCTTTTCGCTTTGGAATGAGCCGGCGGACGGCGCGGACCAAATGGCCGCCCGCAGATCTGGTCCCGCTTTGGCGCGGCGGCATGGGGAAAGGAACTCCCGAAGGAGCGCGGGAAAAACAGTGGACGCGGAAGACGTGTTAAGGACTCGAACACGACGGGCCCACCCATACTCGCCTCCGTCGTAGACTCCACATCTAGACGAGAACATTCAGCTTGTTTCCACTGCCAGTTACGACCGAACGATCCCACCGATCGACAACTATACTGACGGCTGGAACTGTTGCGTGGCACCTACGGGAGCAGCAGCACGGGGGTGAGCAGAGACATTCTATGCCTATTAAAGTGTTGTCTGATGCCATCTCTCGTGCTCACCTGTCGCTCTCCATCCCAAAGGGGATCCGTTAATGTATAACGGCTTGCCGTCTAGCAAAACCATTACAGCTGTGCAACAGGAGTTCATCGCTGCTGAAAGTTCGACAGCCATGCGCAAACTCACGCACGAAGCGGATCGCTCCCCACCCCAAAAAGCGACATTTTTCTGCTTATCGTCTTTGTGCTAATCGGGCTATGATAGGAAGGTTGGGTTTCGCGACACGTCTGCACCTCCTCCTCTTCCTTCCCTCCCGACCTCCTTCAAAGACGGCGCGTGTTCCAACCACCACGCGCTTTCTCGTCTGCGCGGGTAACTTACAGGATTTTGGCCCGTAAGCCATGGCGGCTCACTGTTTGGTAGATGTCTGTGAGTGACAGCTGCCTGCGAGACCTTTGAGCCCTCCCATATATGCAGGTGGAGAACTTTACAATAAAAATAAAACCTTACAGGCTTAATAAAATATGCTTCTTGTAAGATAATACGCTTCTGTACCATGTCATGGGTAGGCCGACACGCGCTTCAATTAATTGTGAATCTGTGATGAACCGGCAATCAAACAATGCTAACTTTTACCTGATCAAATTCGTTATATAATACTGGACATCAAGCCAAGAAATTAGTTCCTGGAAAGCGTAAAATCATGTATAAATTCTCTGATCAGCGAGCATAACATTGGTTTCGAAAATTTTCGCATAATAAAGCGGAATTATCATCATCATCATAATCATCATCATTAGGGCCCCAAGGACGCAGTAACCCCGGGCCCAAAAGTTTCCTAATCCGGCCCTGACTGGGATAAGCAGGCCATTCAACTTACTGAGTTCCTGTGGTCTTCCGTCAGACGAACTTTACCTCAGAAGGAAAAGCACAGGACGAAAGAAGGTGACGTCCTGGTTCTTGAAGACTGCCTGGTTCCGGAAAAGTTTCGTCGAGTTCTGCAATTCGGCCCGAAAGGCAGCGGCGAGCCCTAAGTCTCCCCAGCTGAAAGACTTGCCTGGTCCCGCAAGGTGTCTGGGCGAGTTCCCGACGCCGAAGCAGGTGTGTGCCTTAAAGGTGACCCGGACTAAGGTGGTGCAAAACATTCTTGTAAGATTAACTCCTATTGTTGAGTATATTGCCAAGAATGACCTGCGTCTTGTGGTTGCTGACAAGGTGGGCGGTTTTATTGTGATGGCAAAAGGCATGTTTGATGAAAAGGCCTTAAAGGCCGTTATCAAGTCCTTTGCTAAATTTTCTGTTAAGCCCTCAAAACTAAAATCGAACGCTGTGGCCCCTCTTAACGAGTTTAATTTGTCTCAGTTAGCCACAAGTGTGAAAAGTTCGAAAAAATGTCAGCTGAATTTGTTTTTCACCGCCAAAACACACAAGTAAGGTGTACCTTTAAGAGCATTGTTAGCGAACGCCGCACTTGGCAACACGAGATGTCGGGGTTTTTGCAGAAGCATCTGTCGAGATTACATATTGTGGACCCTTTTCTTACTCCTAGTTCAGTGCAAGTGGCGGAATTTTTGCAAAAAAAGTAATCCAGGCCGCGGCTCTGCTTTCATCATTTATGTTGAAAACCTTTTATACTCCCTTCCGCATGAACAAGTTTTGGTGTCTGTGAAAGAATGCATCACCGTCTACAACGACGAGCTTCTATTTATGCAGTTGCGGAATTTCAGTGGAATACTACTTGGAGCTGCTGCGTTTCTACTTAGAATCAACTATTGCGGAATGGTGTACCAGTGTTTATGCGCAGGGATCTGGAATCTGTATTGGTTCCAAAGTTGCTCCCATTGTTAGTGACATTTTCTTGGTTCATGTTGACCGTGCATTGGAACGGGACTTGGAGGGTCTGGCACTAAAAACGTTCAGGTTTGTTGATGACTACCTACTATTTTGTGAAGAATATGACCCTACAACAAAAAAGGTAGACATTTGAGAGTATTTAAACGTTGCGGGTTCGGACTGACGTTTACGTGTGGACCGCTAAAAGAAAGAACAATCCAGTTTTTGGACTTGTCGTTAAAGTTCCAGCAGAATCATGCATGCTGGCTCTATAGTCCGCGATCGAAGAAGCGATTACTGAACTCTTCATCGGCACATTCTAAGGTTGTGAAGTATGGGCCTGTTTTCAACTGTCTCAGGTCGGCCATTTTCAAGTCTTGTTTTCACCAAATTGAGTGTACACAAATTGAGTGCACAGTTTGAGTACAAATTGAGTGTGCACAGTACAAATTGAGTGCTGTTGAGTACAATTGAGTACAATTGAGTGCAAGTGAGTACAATTGAGTACAAATTGAGTACAAATTGAGTGTGCACAGTTAGGCAGAATCAGAAATGCTGGCTACGTTGACGGAGTCATTGGGTCGGCTTAAGTTGTTGTATTTGGTAAAGGAAAACGTGTCTCCTGCATGTGATGTTGTCAAGGAAAAGAAGGAAAAGATTGTTGTAATTCCGCGCCTGCAGAATGTTTCACACCGTTTGAAAAAGTGGGGAGCAGATACAACGTCAATGTGGTGTTTTCGCTCAAAAATAAGTTGAACCACATTTGTCCTGCCATCGAAAAGAGTACCAATAGAACGGGCCGATCAAAGAGCTGTGGTGTCACACATGAAAAACAAACAGTTTGTTCCTTGCAGATCGAACGTGGTGTATTGCATTCCTCTCAAATGTGGTCGCTTTTATGTCAGGAGCATGACAGTTCAGTTAAGGGAGTGCCTTCAGGCAATTTTTCCACCCATTGCAATGACTGTAGTTGTACGCCTTTCCTACATGATACAACAGTACTGTTCCGGCATGGTGATCAAAAGGCGAGGGAAATAGTGGAAGCATATAAAATTCGACAAATGTGTGGTTCGTGTCGTATGCAGAAATTGCATATCTTGATGAGTGCGGTACATGAGCACATGCGCCTGCGCAGTTGCTTTTAATGGGTTGATATGTCAAGTTTTTATCTTTGTTTTATACCTTCAAGGGATTTATTCTTGTGTGTCTCTTCAATAAAAATTTTAGTTTTGGTTCAGCGCTTGTCCAGTGTTTTTCTCCCCTTTGTACTGTCATTTGTACGCTGCGAAGATGAATCTAAGGACTTCGTTTTCCTGCGAGGCGGCCCTACGTTTGTGCGTTGGGGTTGCCCCTCCCTTATGGAAGCCATCTAACCTACTGACCACTGGACCGCGTCTTGGGCATTTAAGGACACGTCATCATGGCGTCTTGGGAGGTTTGTCAGCCACAGCCCACGGCTCATGTTTTCTACTTTAGATCCCCGAAGGACGACACCGTGGATGACCTGGTGAATGCCACCGAGGAAACCTTAGACCGTTATGGCCTGGACACCCTCACGCACCAGTGTCCTTTTAAGTTTTGCGCAGCAGCTCCTTAGGCTGCTGCTGCCCGCAAGATCACCGAAAAAGGAGGCGTCCTCGGGATCGGTGTTTCCTATCCTGTGTCTGCATGGGCCCACAGGTCATCTACGTGATGGTGTACCATTTCAACTCTGTCGTTAGCAACGCAGGTCTCGCGGCTGCACGTAAACCGCAGGAGAAAGTCCTCAGCGTTAGCCAGCCGACGTGGAAGGGAAATCAGCACATCAAGATGGGTATGCGGCTTGTGAAGATGCAAATGGCCAAGGCCGTGCCCGACTTCATGGGCATTCAAGGCTTCAAGGCGCAGTTCGAGTAAAAAGGCGTGCGACAGGTATGCTCTCGCTGCGGCAAGACAAGGCGCGAGTTAGCGACCGTAAGACCTCCTGCTGTGGCCGCCGCTTGGAATACGGTCATGATGACGCCGATTGTAAAGCCAGTTTTTTCGCTGCAAAAGCTACCATGCCGCCGCTGATTGTCTGCGACCCGGCTCTTATGCGGACGCTGCGAGCAATTTCTCCGAGACGCTTCGCCGGCCTCCTAATCAGCGGGCTCTCCAGAGCGTAAGCGAATTTTCCGATCTACCTCAGGGCCTCCTCGAGCCAACCGGCAGAGGCGTCATGCGGGAGTAGTGCTCTGGACGTCAATATGACGATCGAGGGATCTCCCAGTGATAGCCAAAAGGTAAATCTCGAGGTTCCATGTCGCCTTCGGAGGAGGCAATTGCACCTGCTGGGGAGGCCACGTCATGGTCTTCGACTGACGCCTCTCTCTTTGCGAGCCTCAGTTTTACCGAGTGCAGCGACATCGCGGAGCAGCCTCAGTTCGAACAAGGGCGTGCACCTGTCACGTAAATTTGTAATTCGTAATTACACTCCCTGGCAGTAGGGAGTAGAACCCGCCCCTGCGTTATCACTGCGCCCTCTATCTGTTGGTCTGGGAACATTCTCCAACTCCTGCGTCACGCGTGACCTACAGCACACAATTGAAAAGGCTTGACCGACAACAGCCCTGCCGCTAAAACCCAGCACAACGCCAACGGAAGATAACCAAAGGTGCACATAGAGCAAACAACGGGACTGAACATTTTCACCAAGGTGAGGAAATATCATAGAGACATTTTGAGTATGACTGTGGCCCTAGCGTTGGCGTTGTAGAGAGTCAAATTACACAGTAAAGTTCAGAAATACCATGCTGCCGCATCCATGTGCGTTGTTAGGGGTTGGAAGATGAAAAGGAGGGCTGAAGGAATGCTTGGTATAGACCTGTTTAGAGGAATCATTATCACGGAGATGTATTTTATTTTTTATTCTGTGAGATATATTCGATTTTTTTACCCATGATACGCCCTTATACCTTATATACCTCCTCCCCCACCCACAGTACGAAAGACACCATTTCGTTAAAGAGTTCAGAAGAATTGCTGGCCACCGTGTATGAGAAGAATCATTTCGCTTCTTTCAGAGGCTCTCGTTCTCAGATTACCAACAACAAAACAACCCGAGAAAGTCGTACTCGGTTGTACGGCCTCTAATTATTCCCAGACACATTTGTTGGTTTGCGAAAAAAAAAAACAGAAAATGAAGGCACGAACATTGCCTCCGAAGACGTCAAAGGAAGAGCGCTGGAGTTGGATTCGAATCACACAAATCTGTCCTCGCAATCGGAATTCAGACAATGAGAGCTTTATCGGGTGCTGCCGCACACAATACCCCGAAGGGCTAGGATATAGAAGTATTCCATTCTGCGCCCGAAGAGTCAGATGGCTGACCTCATGACTGGACGAGTAGCGATGAAAAGAAGCGAAGCCGTATTAGAAGGTGATTGCAAACACAAGGCTCGTTCCTCTCAATTTGTTCACGAACCCCGAGGGTTTTTCTTGGAAATTGAGCGTCGGTTACTTAATGTGCTCCGCGATATATAGCTTCGTGTGACAGCGATGCATTAACATAAAGAGACTTCCGCAACGAGCAATACTCCATTGAATAGGCCGCACTGCAAATAATGGGATACTTGTGAATTTCTCTATACACGCAGATAAGAATCTCGGTTGGTGAGCTGAGCCTTGACCACGCGAGGTTTCTTGAATGCGTCAATTGCGAGTTCGTTTTCTACTGGCGAAGAAAATCTCGATGCAAGTGCGCCTAGCGGTATCCTACCCTAGTGCATGTTCGGATGTCTTTGCGTGGGTGGACGCCCTTGGCACCGATCTGTCAAAAAGTTGTCATTGTAAAGCGTTTCCTTTCTAAAGGGAGCCACGTTGGCCTAAAAGGGGTAGCGGTGGGAGAAGGCAAAGGCCTCTCTGGGGGCCCATCTCTATGGCGAAAGCCAGGAGGGACTCCAGGACGACTTTATTTGAGCCCGACACTCTTAGCACAGATGGGCCGCAGTGGGGCGTGTATTTAGGCCTCAGCCGGGACACTTGGGCTGTTCAGTATATAGGTGGGCCTCGGTCGCCGGGTCCTGGGTTGGCGGTTGAAAGGCTCAATACTACGTGAATGAGTGCAGTGGAGTGTAAACTGCTGGCGGGCCGACTGTTCCGCTCTTCTATGGTGTGGGGAGGAAATAAAATTGAGCACGTTAGTACGAGCAAAGCACGGGCTTAAGGAGAGTGCGTGTCTGACGTATCCTTATTGGTGTGAGATGGGGGTCGGGGTTGAGAGAGAGGTCGCTGTCTAAAAGTAGGTATAAAAACTTTAGGCGTAACGGCAATTCGTGTGGTAGCGCTACTGCCGCGGTTAGCCTGTAAGGTGCCTGCAGTGCTTCTGTGTGGCTCCCGCAGTGAGCTATTAGGGCCAGATAAAGGAACTCTATAGGCTGCAGCCTAGGCTGATTATGTTGCACACGTCGCCACGCGCGTCGGCCACCGAAAGGGGCCACGCGAATTCAGTTTGGTGGCTGGATACGCTTAGAAGCGCACGCCCGCAAAGTCATATTGGGCGAGCGTTTTATAATCATCAACGTGTGCGGAGTCTCATGCGCAGGGGCCAAGGAGAACAAGCAGAGTTCGTCTGGGCTCTCTTCACGAGGCGAACGAACCAAATGGCTTGCCTACGCAAATAGAGCGACGCCACACGAGATCGTACGATAATTGTCTAGTCTTCTTCCCTGCTGATCTCGCATGCCTCATTTCCGACATGATGATTACTGCGTCTCTGCTTTCTTTTATCATACAAAAGAACTTATGCCTGTAGCTAAGAAACACTTAAAGGTTAATTCATTAATGTGCACGCACTAGGAGGGTAGACGCCAAGAAACCTGTGCCCGTGCCTGAAGCCTCAAGAAGGTATGAAGCATTGACGGGCGCTTTGAAAAAAGACGGCCAACCGTAGTAGAGCCGGATAAATTACGGTAGTAAAGGGCGAACGCCGAGAGACTGAGATCCGACGGCGCTGCATGTTGCTCGTGTACCTTCGTCCCCGCCGATCTGCCGACGTCACTGTGACGACACACGGGCGAGTCCGTGGGGCTATATTTCCAAGAATGTAGCACGTTTTAACCTGCACCACATACACTTGTAAAAACTAAACCTCCAAATTAAGCACCAAACAGGCAAAAATCAAGATCTCGAAGAGTGGAGTGGCGCGGAGACACATTGCAAGTCGTTTTGACATCATTGTAGTTGGTGCCGCGGCCGCCGCAACCGGCCCGGGGTTTTCTCGGTTATGGCCCCTTGCAAATAGGCAAAAGCTCGAGTTCCGCTAAGATGAGTAGTAACAGATCACGCAGAGTACGCTGCACAGTGCAGCAACAAACAAAATGCGAAACAGAACTCGCCCGTTTAACCAAAATACTTTCTCTTCACATCAGAGGCTATAGCCGGACGACCCCATTTCAGTCTTTGTAGCTTGTTGGCAGCACAGCGAGGAGGATATCCTTGCGAGGAAGCATAATTACTCGGAACTCGTTATATAGCTTTTTCAACTGCTAATCGGCATGCACGCACCAGGATGAGGACCTCAATCACGTCGTTTCTCCCCACGCTAAGTGGGCTTGTCACCTATTCCCCTCCCGGTGCTATGAGTGCAGGGTCCTCATGACGATGATTATCATTGGTGGCATACGTAAGGACAAGTCCTGGCTTTCAGCCGAACATACATTACACAGGACAAAATGGCGGATCAATTTAATCAACATTTTGTTACGCCATGTGTATGCAAAGCAGTATATGCCTCAAACGTTGATATTGATCACACAAATTTGTCTGTTTCCAATAACACTATTTTTCTCTCACTATATATGCACGGAAGGTGAAATATATTCTTTTCTGCAATTTTTATCTAATAAAACGTCGGCCGGTTACGACGACACTAAGGCTCAGCCTGTTAAAACTGTCGCAAATTTTTCGTGCATGCCTTTGCTTCATATTTGTAATCAAGCGTTCACTATATACTGCCATCTTTCCGAATGCAATGAAAATTACCCGAGTAGCTGTGTTGCATCAAGGTGGTCCAATGGACAATATCAACAACTATAGACCCATTTCAGTCCTTCCAATTTTCTAGAAATTACTCGAATAATAAAGAAAAGGTTAACCAAATTTCTCGATTCGGCTGGTGCGATTGTGGATCAACAATTTGGCTTTCGTAAGCACCGTTCTTCCGAAATGGCATCGTTAAATATTAAAGAAAGGACACTGAATAAGTTTGAAAATAAAGAATATACCATCGGACTTTTTCGAGATTCAGAAAGGCTTTTGACTCCATTAAGCATGAGGTATTGTTTGATAAGCTTCCCTAGTATGGGATCCGAGGTGTCGCCTTGAATTTGCTCAGCAGTTACTTGTCCGAACGCTTACAGTTTACCAGCCTCAATGGCTACCGATCGTCGACAAAAGGTATTTCCTGTGGATTCCCTAAAGGTTCTCTTTTTGGCCCATTGCTGTTCATTTTATACATTAATGACATTGTACATATTCCTTCCACTCCTGTTATTACGCTCTATGCCGATGATACTAGTGTGTTTTTTTCTGGTCTGTCTTTGCGTAACTTAGAAACATCTGTTAATAACTGGCTCATTGAACTATCAAAGTGGTTGACTCTAAATAAACTTGAATTGAACGTCAGAAAAACAAAATATGTTATTTTTTAACCCAGAAACAAGATCGATGATTATGACCCTTTGTTAGAATTTCGGAACACTTCTATCGAACGGGTGCCCGCTTTTAAATTTCTTGGAATTCCTTTGATGAAATCCTCAGTTGGACCCTTCATATTAGTAAGGTACACGCCGTTGTGTCACGGTCTGTTTGTTTGATTTATAAAATTAGATGTCTGGTCCCGATGTGACAGTAATCTTCATTACTGTATTTTAGTATGGGGAAGCACGACGGCAACTGATTTAAACAGACTTCTAGTACTACAAAAAAGAGCTCTTCACTCCATTGAGAATGTTCCCAGTACGCACCACTCTGCCCCGTTATTTTTGCATCACGGTATTCTTACAATACATCAGTTGTTTGACCTTAAGCTTAGTCTTTATATTCGAAGGGAAATATCAAAGAACTTATTATTTTTAGAACAATATATACCAGTGAATGTGGATTATGATCTTCGGCCGAGTTGTTTTAGGATGCCAATGATCCAAACAAACTATGGTATGCAAAAATTAGTCCACCAAATTCCCACCTATCTAAATAAGCACCCAGCTGTTGTAGAATTACTGCAACACACCACGTCTTGGCTCGCGCTGAAGAAGAAAATTAAGATTTCGGCGCACGATAAAGATCCCCAGGTGGTCAAAATTAATCCGGAGCCCTCCACTACGGCGCGCCTCATCGCCTGCGTTGCGTCGGCGCGTTGAACCTTACAATCAATCAATCAAGAAGAAAATTAAACATTACTTACTGTCGGGAATTCTGTAACGCTACTCCGTGTAGTTTGTATAGCGCTACTGTGTGTAGTTTGTTATAATTTTTGTTGTGCGCCCGTTGTGCTTGCTGCTTTTTGATAAATGTACAATTGATAAATGTACTTTTGATAAATGTACAATTTTCGCTTTTCCTGTATTTTATTGGAATTAAGTGTGGAATTGTGTAGCGTTACGAAGTGTAGTTTGTAATTATTTGTGTTGTGCGCCTATTGTAATTTCTACTATAATATTTAAAAAAAACTTATTACTCTTGTTTTTTATACATCACCTTTGTATCGCTAGTTGTCATGTTTTGTTTCTACCGTTGCTGTGCAATGTTACAACGTTACATGTCCGGGGTTGATGGCCGCCGTCAGGCAGAGTTAATCTGCCTTTTGCCTCTCCTCCCGAGGCATGGTTTGTTTAAATAAATAAAATGAAACTAAATGAAATGAAATACGTAGGAATCAATATAAAACGAAGCCTTCAATGTTGTTCATGTCGACATTATAGTCAGTACTCTCAATTGGGGAACTAATTTCAAGTGGGACCATTTGAAACCATTGCACGGGCGTCGTGCCACAACTGGGTCGTGACGAAACGTACGCGTGGCATTCTTGTCCGGCTTGTCGCTCCTGGGCGTACAGCGCTCACGAAATTCATTTTTTTTTTTGTTGCCGCAAAGCGTCGTTGCCTTGACTCGAGTCTTCGAGCCAGTACATACGGCACACACGCGCGTTCTTTACCACATCTCGCCGCGTAGCGAGGGTGTTCCGGTTCTGGGTGATACTTCCTTCGGACGTAGGTGTCCTGGAAGCTGGGGGAACGCTTTCGAGCTATTTGACTGACGCCTGTTCCCGTTTTCCTTCTGCATACTTGGCTGGCACGTGCATAGAATGCCACTTCTAAGCGCCCGGCAACCCGCAAAGTGTGAAAGGCTCCGCGGAAGCGAATGTGACCGCCAGTATTCCCAGAGGCTAGCGCTATCTGCATGGAAGTTTCGTAAAGACAAATAGAGGAAATTTTTGTTGAAATGGAGAAGAGGTCGGCCTGAGAAACTGATCTTGGGCCTGCTACTTCCCTCTGGGGCGAGGGTACGGAGAACGAAAAGAGAAAGGAATGAATAAGGAAGGTACGAGAAATGACAGTGAAATAGTCGGTTAAACTCGGTACATGCACTAAGACCAATAAACGTCTCACATACAACGGGGTGCCGAATCAGATCATCATAGTCAACTTTCAAGCGCGTGATTATCGTCCATATAAAAAATATGAGACCTTCCGGTGCCTGTTAAAGGTTTTCGCAACCTTGAGCCGATAATCGTGAGATGAGTCACTAACGAATATAAGTAGGGTTTTAACGGCTAGGCTTTTCTTCCTGTTGTCAGCCCACGTGCCCAAAATCTTTTGTTCGGACAGAGGGCGAGTATCCAAGCGTATTAACGCTGCCTCGAGCTTCTTTCGCTCACTACCTTGGACAATGGCTAAGAAAATGCTCGATAGTCTCTGGACAACTACACAGAAGGCAGTCCGGCCTGTCTACGCGTCCGATTGTGTGTGGATACTTTCGCGTCAATGCTACTCCAAGTCTCAGCATGTGTGGCAAGATCTCTTGTCGTCTGCCGATTCGAGGAGCATGGGTGAGCGTGAACTTTCGCTCTGGATCGAGTTTGTGAAGCCGCTCGTGTCGATTGTGCAAGTCAGACAAATGTGAGGCTGTAGCTTGTTTAAGTGCTCTGTAGAATATTGCGTTGTTATCTTGTCTTGTGATGGGTATAGCCGAGAGAGTTCCATGCTGGTGTCTGGGCTGGGCTTCTGCGTCCGCCACCTCGTTTCCAGCGATGCCACAGTGACTTGGTATCCACCCAAGTACCACCATGTGGCCCTTTTCACGCAACTCTTTGAATAGGATAGCCACATCGCAGGTCATCTGGTAATGTGTCGCTCGCTTTATGGGGGTATTTAGTACCTGCACCGCAGGTTTGCACTCACAAAAGATAGCCCGATGCTGTGGGTTCTCACAAGAAATGGTGCGCAGTGCTTCGCGTAAACCGAGCAGTTCTACTGCGGTAGACAACGTACTGTGAGCAATCTTGAAACGTTATATCAGTTCTTTCCGAAGCATAACCACTGCCGCTGCAGACGAAGACGCCATGACCGAGTCGTCAACGAAAACATGCGACGCCTCCCGGTATATTTTATTTATATAAAATAGTGAAAGTTGTTTAAGGCCGAAGACGACATGTGAAATTTTTCACAGATTCCAGAAAATCGATAACGCTCACGAAACGCGTATACGTGTGCACCTGTAGATCGGGTACAACCCATAGCGGCAAATCTCGAGGTCATCAGATGTTCCACCGCAATACTTCGGGAATAGCTGAGTTAGGCGGGTACTTGAAGACACACGGCAGTGAATAACACTGATGTCTTGTCACAGGTCGGAGGTTCACACGAAGATGTTATTGCACGAGGCAGACTTGAACTTGGCAGGCTCGCTCATCTGCGATCGTTCCACATGTTGATGTACATCGAGGCAACCTCAAACAGATTCGTGAGCAACCCCAAACAGATTCGCCTGTACACTTTGAAGCACGCGTAGTGACGATCGCCGCAGGTTCCAAATATAGGGCACTGTACTCTAAATAGCCAATAATGAAGAAGAAGAAGAAGAAGAAGAAGAAGATATTTATTTCAACATCAAATGATGCCAGGGGTACATTCAAAAAGCCAACAATGGGCTTGACGGGGAATGCACCCTCTACAGGTTCAGCATGCAGTAGCAGCACTGGTACTAGACGCCAAAAAAAAAAACAACTTAAAATCATAGTTCGTCGCCGAAATTCCACAAATTGTGCGCAGTCCTGTAATACATTTTACCGTTTACCTACAGTAACAATAGCAAGACATGATATATAAATAATGCAAAGAAGCATACAAGAAACCTGCCCGTCACGGTAACTCTTCGTTATACAACCTGTTGAGTAGTATTGGTATTTAGAAACGAAGCATTTGCCGTCCATAATTTGTACGCACATGAGGCACTTGCCAGGGTTCATTACTTCTTGTTGGATATGGCTTGTCTCGTTGCATTAATTTGGAGGTTGAGTAAAAAAAACGGTTGGAGTTTTTACAGTCTTTCTTATAGCGACACTCCAGCAGCGTGCTGTACAATGTGGTGACAGGTACAATATTTAATGATGTAAAGGTGCAACACTTGGTAAAGGCGCAACAGAGGCGAAATCGATGGGGCCCATGATTTCCCTGCCCTACAAAAGGTAGGGTCACACAAAAGGTAGGTGACCCTACAAAAGGTGACCCTACAAAAGGTAGGGTCACACACACCTTTTGTGACCCTACCTATTTCCTGTTCAATTGCTAGCTTCTGTGAAATGCTCTTTTGTGCCCCCTATCTATTCTCTTCATCCGCGGGGGGCACACCCATCTTCGCTTCCCCCCGAACCAGTCTCCCCAGCCACTGAATACCTTACTGTATACTCTTTCCTTTCTTTTCAAACCGCGGTTGTCCAGTTTCCCCCATTGTCTGAACTTGCAGCCCGCGCGGCATACGTTGACCCGTCATGGTGCAACCTTGAACGCTGCATTGTTAACACGACCCCTTTTTGTCTCTCTCGCTCCCCCCCCCTTTTTTTTTTGTTGGTTGATGTTGTAACATAGGCGTAGCCTGACTGTATGCACACTCTTCATTTCCGAAACATTTTCCGCTCCTTCTCACAGTTTTATGCAAACCTATATAAGAAATGTGTTCAAAATGTTTGCGACAGCAAAATCATGTAACTTTACTCTGATGAAGGCAAGTCCCGTTGCCGCTACGTAAGTAAACATTGTTTGTTATTGTTCTTGCTGTGTATGCGACTCTTTACTTTATATATATATATATATATATATTTATATATATATATATATATATATATATATATATATATATATATATATATATATATATATATATATTGAAGGAACTAGCCTTCTTGTAAAGTGGGTACGCGAGCCGCGCTTCGCGTGATGAGGAAACACCAAGACATGGCAGTAATAAATGAACAAGTTTTATTCTACGCCCCGAGAATCAAAACACAAAATTAGCCGACCCTTCTCCAGGCCAGTGAACATAACAGAACGCAACCCTAGGATAACAAGCCGACAGACACCATCTCGTGATAACAGGTGGCTGGGCGGAGCAGTGTAACAGTGATCACCAGCAAAGAACGCTCTATCCTGAACTCGCTTGTCGGGGAGCTTCGACAATTCAACCAGCCGTGGTCAAGCGAAGCGGACACTTACTCGTTTTCCTCGGCGACCCAGCGTCGTGCTGTTGTCCTTCCGTCCGAGTAGGTACGGGCCTCTCGTCACTCACTTCCACGGGTCAAACACCACCGCTCGACTACGCGCGACTGACCGCCCCTCGGCTTGTCTGTACCCCTCTTATGGGCGCCACTATCTGCCTATGCTGCGCGCGAATTCTGCGTAGAAGATTGGTATCTCCTGCCGGCTGTGAACTATCAGGGCTTCGTCGTGTGTAATGATCTGTGCCCTGCGGGCGTCCTGCGCGCATGCGCACCACTCCCTGCGCCGAGGTGGCCCGCAATATATTAATATATATATATATATATATATGAGCCTGTACGCGTGTGTACGTGTTTGTGTATATGTGGCTGCTGACAGTAGACGCGAAAAGATAACTTCGCAATATTTACAGCAGAAGGAAAACGTAGCACCGCTACAGTCGAACACGCGTCCTTGGAACCGGATGCTAGAGTAACCGGCTAGGTGTGCATCAGAGGCATGTGTCCTGGGGAGGCAATGAAAATGGCCCGTAGATGGTCGTGGGATCTGACACTTGCGTAAAACGGCGCTGTCTCCTAGTGCTGCCCAAGTTTTGGTTCTGGGAACACCGCCGGTTGGCTCTGAGGTGCACGGTTTTCCGTCTTCCTCAGGTGCCTGCAAGGACACGCGGCGGTCCTCTCTAGACTGCTGGGAGCGGCGGGCAGCAGGCGAGCCCGTCACAGGCGACAGGCGCACAAGGAGCGGTCACAGGCGGCCGAGTGGCCCGAGACGCGCGCGTGAGTTATGGGAGCTCTGGCATTCCGATCAGCGGCTGCCCCGGCGCATGTAAGCCTGCAAAGAAGAGGGCAGCCCGCTGGTGTGGTCGTTCAAGTTCTGGGCGTACAAAGTACTCGCACTGCTCATGAAGGCGCCCGTACAAAGTACATACATATGAACTGAGACGGGTTAGTTGGTGCATGATGCTACTTAGAAAAAACAGCGCCAGAAAACGATACGACAGGGAGTAAAGCGCAGCGCTATCAGCGCGGTGTTTCTTTACTCCCTGTCGTATCGTTTTTGGAGCTGATTTTTTCTAATTACATACATATAATTACACCAGCCGACTACGCACGACGAGCCAGGCACGCAGTGATTCGTACGCCCATATACACGGCCGACTCTGTGTGCTTCCAAAAGGCGCCCAATTCTCGCTACGTTTTGCTCTTCCCTGCCGACGCCAATCTGTCCTCACCACCCTGGCGCCTCACCGTCTGCTCTTTTGCGCCCCGTTGCTTGTTTACGGCGCTCCTAAGGTACACGCCTGCTCCGATCGATGGCGGCGTCAAACGCTGTTGCATCGCCTTCCTGCAAAGAGGGAACAAGCTGCTAGGCTAACGATGTCCGCCCATCGGCGCCGAGCCCAACGCGCCAAGCAGAGCCCGCGTGGAGCAGCTGCAACGGGCCGAAGCCTGTTCGCTTGTTTTGGCCAAGGGGCCAAGAAGCGCCCGAAGAAACTGCAGGGCTCATCTCTGATCAATGCTCAGTCGGCGAAATTTGCTTGCCTTGACAGCTCCGGCTTCTGGAAGTAAGCATTGTACAATGTCCATCCCGAAGAGAGATTTTAGCACTATGCTAAGTCTTACTGGCCTGCGCACACGTTTTACTCCGTATTAGTTTTTTTTGTTGATTGTAATCTGAGTAAGGTTGACGAGCTCTCTGGCTTCGAGATAAATATATCATAAACATTTCAATGCATCGAGTCATAGGCACAGCAGCGTTTATACATGGCTACCTATTCGATTTGGCGCTTTCTCGTGTTTCTTTTCATTGTAATTCATTGAGTAAAAGTGAAATAAACGTTTTCTTTTCCCGATCAAAGTAGCCACGTCTGTTTCTTCTCAATATGTGATAAGGTGCTGTGCTTTGTCTATGTGAATACAGACGTAATGGGGTAATACGGAGCTTGCAGACCTGCACAGCCTTTAGTAATGCGGTTAGATTATCCGGACAAAGCAAACTCGCGACAGACCCGCGATATTTACGTAAATGCTGTTTTACAGCTTATACTACCAGACCCTTGGAGTAACAATAAAATTGGTTCCAATCAACGCTGTGAAGGTAATTGAAAAGCAAAGATTTTAGCGGCACCCACAACATTGCCCATGCGACGTTACTTGAATTCACAGACGGTGCTCTGCAATGAGAAGCCAGAGATTCTGCCAGCCGTTGTTACGAATCGGCCAGCGCCGCCGTACTTTCCCGCATCACTGCTCGGCTGTGCGGCGAAGCCACTGCGTGCGCTTTGAAAACAGGCGTCACCATGTCGGTGACAAGTTTCGACAAGCCCGGCTCAGACACTTCACTTTCGGAGCATTTCAAAACTTCGGCGGCTGCCGGCGAGGCTCGTCTCAACGCTCTTCAAGGACACAGAGGCCCCGCAAACTCAGCGATCTTCCTCTCTCCCCTCTCTCGGACTCAACGTGCGCCGAGGCTACCATCGGCTTACGAACTCTGGAAAGAGCGTTGTGTGTGTCTGTGACGTTAGTGGCGTGTTGCCGCTTGTTGGCGTTTGACCGTTACCGCTTTCGGGTATAAATAGACCCCCGCAATCGCTGTAAACCATTCCTGTTAGAGCAGCGAATCGATGCTGTCGCTCTGCTCGAGTCCTGTATTGTAACCTCGCCCGTCGGGGCATTGTTCTTTGGCTTCGGCTCACCTCTCGCTATGAAGTAAACAGTTACGTTAGCCTTAGGCTTCTGGACTTCTTCACGGCTGCAACAGCGGCTGGCCGCTCGCATCATACACGCTACCACTCGTATGTCGGAGGCCACGGAGCTCGGATCGGGTGCCCCCACACGGTCGCAACACCGTTACCTGGAATTCGCGGGGGCGGCGTACCGAATGCAGCAGCGTCGCCCACGGCCGGGCTACAGCGACGGACGCCGCCGCTGTAACTCCGGCGTGCATCGGCAGAAAGAAAACGGAGAGGAGCGTCTTTCGAAGGGTGACACAACGGAACCTAGCCATCCTGATGTGCTAGCTTCGGGCTACACCACCGCGCGACACAAGCGCAGACACCGAAACAATTCGGCATGTGAGCTTAGTGATTCCCACGGTAGATGGACACAAGTCGTACCACCCGGCAAAGATTTGGTTCAGACCTCGTCTGGGGACAGAGGATAGACTTGAGCACATCATCAATGGTGCTACTTGGCGGCCGATTTCACGAAGTGGGGGCGTTGCTTGCCATGGACATTCACAAGGCATATGACAACGTCAGCCACAGTGCTATCCTGGAAGTTCTCCAAAGCCTACTTGTCCCCGAAAAGGTCCGCCCTTTCATCTGGACCTTCTTGACTGAAAAATCATTTTCAGTGCGTATTGGTGGAGCTACTTATGGCCATTTGACGCCCGTCCATGGAGTGCCTCATGGGTCGGTGATTTCACCCTTCCTATTTAAAGTAGTTATGCTGCCGCTTGCCTGGCATCTTGGCTCCATATCAGACCTACATCTTCTGGTGTACGCGGACGATATTAAAGTATGGACTGTCCTCCCAGACCTGTCTCGGCAAGCCGCGCAACAAGCTTTAACTGGCGCACAGAAATGGCGTGAATACGCTGGTCTCTCGCTTTCAGTCGAAAAGACAGCCATTCTGTCCGTGGCCGATGCTTGGGGCCGTCGCAGAGTGGAGGTGTCACCGATCGCGCTACAACTCTCCGGCCAGCCCGTGCGCACTGCCACCTCTCTTCGCGTGCTTTCGTTGAGAACTGTTTGTCGTGCGCTGTATTTAAAAAACATCTATGAAAATAAGTCTACTTCACCGTCATCATCATCATAATCACAACTCTTTCAATCAATCAATCAATCAATCAATCAATCAATCAATCAATCAGTCAGTCAGTCAGTCAGTCAGTCAGTCAGTCAGTCAGTCAGTCAGTCAGTCAATCAATCAATCAATCAATCAATCGTTTATTACTGTGCCCAGGAACAGTCGGGGGCCTTTGTGCTGGCGCACGGGAAGAAAACAAAAACAAAAGGAAACAGGCGACGCAAGATGTGCACATCGTTCACACACACAAGAGAAAATATCATTGCTTTCGCTGGACAAAAATTATACGCTTTGACAAACACACACACACGTATATATACACAAATTGTAGTGCCTATAGCAAATGCACGCGAATGGTTCTCCGCATGCATGCATACTGGCGAGAGAAGTATGCAGGCGGATTAATCTCAGTACCGCTGAGGGAATGCAGTCGGGGCCGCACGAAAGTGACGCCTTCATTCGCTTTAGAGCTTTTGATACAAGACTTGCTGAGATTAAAATTTCTGAGTATTTATAGAGTTCCACACACAGCTGAGGCGGGCCAACTACCCTTTTGTTGCCGCATGTGGAACGGAATTGTTCCGCAAAGGCATTAGGAACGCCTGGTATGCTCTGGTAGGAGGTTAATTTTTACTAAAGAATCTTGAAATGTTTGTGAACGGACGAGGCACCAGAAAGCTTTAGCATCCCGTGTTGCGTTAGCTTCAACTGCGGTGAGGTAATTAGAGCGATCACGTTCAAGCAGATATTTACAGTGAGACCAGACTTGACGGTCACTTTTACACTTCCTGCCTCGTATTCTTAGCCTGTCTGTGAACTCGACCTTCCCTTCGAAGGGCCCTTTTTAGTTCGGCTGAAAACGAGTATGGAAAATTGCCTTTCTTCTGCAGGCCACAACCTCCAGCTGCCAGCGCCAGGCGCTCCGAGCCATCCCGAGGCCCGTATGCCCAGTTAATGTTCATAGTGCCAGTGACGTGGGTGAAATTTCCGACTCTCCCGCGAGGGGCGGGAACTCCGCGCCAGAGTCGCCCCAGGAACACGCGTGACGGCACCTTTTCTCCGCTGCTCTCTGTTCAATCCAGAAACTATGAACCGGTGTAGTCAAGTTTTTCCAGAATTTAAATCTTTCAAATTTCCAAAAACAGAGTCACTCCGATCAGCCACGACGCTAGCACAATACCCAATTTTCTGCCACATACGTGAGCGCCGAAAGTATACGCTCTGGACGCATACCATACTTTTAATGCGTAGCATCCTTTGCCGAGTACCCCCCCCCCCTCCAGCCAGGAGCGTGTAACGCCCTGCATTTCCACAAAAATGCAGATTTCGCGAAAGTTCCAATTGTAATCGTTACAATAACGTAAATGGGGATACTTAGTCGAACGAAATTTTGGAAAACTAAAAAATAACACAAATATAAAAAAAAATTACGGAAAACGTCCAACCGTATACCGCATGACATTTCCACAATACTGCAGATTTCACGAAAGTTTCACAAGTAATCGTTATAATAGCGTAGCTGGAGAGAGAGAGAGATGAAACTCTATTTGTCATTTGTGCTGAGCGTAACCACTACCCGAGAGGGGGGTGTTGCGGGTGGGCGCTGCGTCAGACGGCGGCTGCGTCAGCCCGTGGCCCCTGGCGGCGTCTTCCGCCAGCTGGACGACCGCAACTTCGGGAATGCAGCTGAGCAGTGCAATCTCCCACTGCTCGGAATTGCGTATGTGGAACCCGGGGTTGGCGTACTGGGGTTTGCGATGGCAGGCACAAACCATGTGTGTGAGTGAAGCAGCTGACAGTCCACACCATTTGCATGTGAATGGGAGATAATTGGTGGGGCAGGATTTAAAAAGCAAAAATTTGGCTGAAAAAAAAAACTGACACTAAAGACAGCGAGCATAAGATTGCTAGGCATTAGTAGATCATTCTTTGAATTTCTGCAGAATTTTGAATGCGTAGCATTCCTTGCCGAGTACCCCAACAGCCAAAACCGTGTGACGCCCTACATTTCCACAAAAATACCAATATCGCGGAAGTTCCACCTGTAATCGCTGTAATGGCGTAAATAGAGATAACTGCTCACCCGAAATTTTGAAAAAGTAAAAATAAAAAAAAAAGTAAGTAAAATCGCGGAACCTGTAACCAGAGGTCGGCGAACTCACTCATGAGTCCACTCACTCAGACTCATTTGGACTCAAACTCACGCGCGAGTTTGAGTTTGAGTGAGCGCGAGGCTAGTGTGGCATGGTGAGTTTGAGCTTGAGTGAGTTTGAGCCGAGTGATCCCGACTGAGTTTGAGTCCGATTGAGTTTGAGTACGCCTGAGACCTAGTGAATTGTGAGTCCATTTTGAGTTCTGAGTACATTTTGAGTTTGAGTCCATTTTGAGTTCTGAGTACATTTTGCGTTTGAGTCCATTTTGAGTTCTGAGTACACTTTGAGTTTGAGTCCATTTTGAGTTCTGAGTACATTTTGAGTTTGAGTACATTTTGAGTTTGAGTCCATTTTGAGTTCTGAGTACAATTTGAGTTTGATTCCATTTTGAGTTCTGAGTACATTTTGAGTTTGAGTCCATTTTGAGTTCTGAGTACATTTTGCGTTTGAGTCCATTTTGAGTTCTGAGTACACTTTGAGTTTGAGTCCATTTTGAGTTCTGAGTACATTTTGAGTTTGAGTACATTTTGAGTTTGAGTCCATTTTGAGTTCTGAGTACAATTTGAGTTCTGAGTACATTTTGAGTTTGAGTCCATTTTGAGTTTGAGTCCATTTTGAGTTCTGAGTACATTTTGAGTTTGAGTCCATTTTGAGTTCTGAGTACATTTTGAGTTTGAGTACATTTTGAGTTTGATTACATATTGAGTATTGAGTGCGTTTTGAGTACTGAGTACATAGGAGTTTTGAGTCCATTTTGAGTTTGAGTCGATTTTGAGTTCTGAGTACATTTTGAGTTTGAGTCCATTTTGAGTTCTGAGTACATTTTGAGTTTGATTACATATTGAGTTTTGAGTGCGTTTTGAGTTCTGAGTACATAGGAGTTTTGAGTCCATTATGAGTTTGAGTATATATGAGTAGCCAGCAGGCAGCTATGGTTGGCTGTTAAGTTTCATGCGTCACTGTGGGCTCGGAATTCAGGTTACCTGCGGGTACGGCACCAATCGCGATCTGCATGATCGGCTGGGAGGGAGGGGGTGTCTGATTTTTTTTAGTTTCTTGTTGAATTTTCATGGCCATAAGCACTTGCTGTATACCTAATTTTCGCGGATGGGTGCGTGAGTGATAATTGAAAGTGAGGTCATAAAAAAGGGTTGTCTTAACTTTTCCTCCTGACGGATCCATTAAGAGCGTGGGAAAGGGTGGTGGGAAAGCACACGGCGGCGCTGGCGTGCTGGTTGTTCGCCTGCTACTGTTAACGGCTTGATATACTAGGGGTCACAAAGGAAGAGGTGAGAGCCGGGGGGATATGGGGGCGGGGGCTGTCCTTTCTGCTGTTTCAAATGAATTAGCTGAATTGACTGGGCAGTGCCCCTTAAGAAAGAATAATGACCACATTAGATTGGGTGAAAAGTGAAACTGATGAGGCTAACGCGTGTGAGGTATCAAATGAAAGGTCCGGATTAACGGAATCAAGCGGGGTAAATAAAAAAATGCTTCCTGATTGTAGTCATCAGGCAGTCATAATGAGTCATAGATTGGGTTAAAATTCAAAATGACGCTTCAAAGGCATGTGGGGAATCAAATTCAAGGTCTCGATGTGGGGAATCATTCGGGACGAAAATGAGTTATGGATATATCATGACGTAGTTATGGTAAGTCATAGATTTGGGTAAAATTCAAGTTCATGACGCTCGGGCGTGTGGCATATCAAATTAAAGGTCTCGATGAGGGTAATCACGTGCTTCCTGATTATTATCATGACATAGTCAAAATGGGTCATAAATTAGGTTAAAATTCACAATGATGCCACTGGGTGTCCGGGGCATCAAATTGAAGGTTCCGATAAGGGAAATCACGTGGGACAAAAATGTGGTAGGGCTATATCATGAGATAGTCATGGTTACTCATTGATTGGTTTAATTTCAAATTGATTCCGCTAGGATGTGATGGGTATCAAATTAATGGTCTTTATGAGCGGAATCACGTGGGAGAAATACAAAAATGCTTCCTGGTTATAACCATTAGATTGTCATGGCGGGTCTTATATTGGGGTAAAATTCGAAGTGACCCCAATAGGGCGTGTAGGGTATCAAATTTATGGCCTTGACGAGGGGAATCACGTGGTACAAATAAAAAGGCTTCGTAGTTCGAATCATGAGATAGTCATTATGAGTCATAGATTGGGTTAAATTCAAGGTGAGGCCGCTGAAGCATGTGGGGTGTCAAATTGAAGGTTCCAGTTAGGGGAATCACGTCGGACACTTAAATAATGCGTCCTGGTTAGTCATGAGAGTCATGGTTATTTTGACTGGTATGAATTTCATATGACCCTGCTAGGGTGTGTGGGGTATCAAATTAAAGGTCTCGTCGAGGGGGATCACGTCGGACAAATATAAAAATGCTTTCTGGTTATAATTATGAGGATATAGCAAAAGGTATATAGCAAAATGTACACACTCACACTCACACTCACACTCTCACTCACACTCACACTCACACTCTCACTCCCACTCCCACTCACACTCACACTCTCACACTCACTCTCACACTCTCACACACTCACACTCTCACTCACACTCACACTCACACTGACTCTGACTCTCTGACTCTGACTCTGACTCTGACTCCACTCACACTCACACTCACACTCTCACTCTCACTCTCACTCAACTCACACTCACACTCACACTCTCACTCTCACTCTCACTCACTCTCACTCTCACTCTCACTCTCACTCTCACACTTACACTCTCACTCACACTCACACTCTCACTCTTACTCTCACTCCCACCCTCACTCTCACTCTCACTCACACCTACACTCACTTACACTCACACTCACACTCTCTCTCACTTTCACACTCACACTCACACCCACACTCTCACTCTTACTCTTACTCTTACTCTTACTCACACTCACACTCACACTCTCACTCTCACTCTCACTCATACTCATACTCATACTCATACTCATACTCTCACTCTCACTCTCACTCTCACTCTCGCTCACACTCACACTCTCACACTCTCACTCTCACTCTCACTCTCACACTCTCACTCTCACTCTCACTCTCACCCTCTCACTCTCACTCTCACACTCTCACTCTCACTCACACTCTCACTCACACTCTCACTCTCACTCTCACTCTCACTCCACTCACACTCACACTCACACTCACACTCTAACTCTTACTCTCACTCTCACTCTCACTCACACTCACACTCTCACTCTCACTCACACTCACACTCACACTCTCACTCTCACTCTCACTCCCACTCACACTCACACTCACACTCTCACTCTCACTCTCACTCTCACTCTCTCTCGCTCTCACTCTCACTCTCACTCTCACTCACACTCACACTCTCACTCGCAATCTCACTCACACTCTCACTCACACTCTCACTCTCACTCTTACTCTTACTCTCACTCTTACTCTTACTCTCACTCACACCCAGACTCACACTCCCACTCTCACTCTCACTCACAGGCACACTCACACTCTCACTCTCACTCTCACTCTCACACTCGCACTCTCACTCTCACTCTTACTCTCACTCACACTCACACTCTCACTCTCGCTCCACTCACACTCACACTCTCACTCTCACTCACACTCACACTCTCACTCTCACTCTCACTCACACTCCCACTCACACTTACACTCAACTCACACTCTCACTCTCACTCACGCTCTCACTCTCACTCTCACACTCGCACTCTCACTCTCACTCACAGGCACACTCATACTCTCACTCTCACTCACACTCTCACTCTCACTCCACTCTCACTCACGCTCACGGTCTCACTCACTCTCACACTCACACTCACACTCTCACTCTTACTCTTACTCTCACTCACACTCACTCTCACTCTCACTCACAGACACACTCATACTCTCACTCTCACTCACACTCTCACTCTCACTCTCACTCCACTCACACTCACAGTCTCACTCTCACTCAGACTCACACTCACCCTCACACTCACACTCAACTCACACTCTAACTCTCACTCTCACTCACACTCTCACTCTCACTCACGCTCTCACTCTCACTCTCAGTCTCACACTCACACTCACACTCACACTCTCACTCACAGGCGCACTCATACTCTCACTCTCACTCTCACTCACACTCTCGCTCTCACTCTCACTCCACTCACGCTCACACTCATACTCTCACTCTCACTCTCACTCACACTCTCGCTCTCACTCTCACTCCACTCACGCTCACACTCTCACTCTCACTCACACTCACACCCACTCACACTCTCACTCGCACTCTCACTCACACTCAGTCATGCTCACACTCACACTCACACTATCACTCACACTCTCACTCACTCTCACTCTCACTCTCACTCACACTCACACTCTCACTCTCACTCTCATTCACACTCACACTCACACTCACACTCTCACTCTCACCCTTACTCTCACTCTCACTCTCAGTCACACTCACAATCTTCCTCTCCCTCTCACTCTCCCTCTCGCTCTCACTCACACTCACACTCACTTACAATCTCACTCACACTCACACTCACACTCTCACTCTCACTCTCACTCTCACTCTCACACTCTCACTCACACTCTCACTCTCACTCTCACTCTCACTTTCACTCACACTCTCACTCTCACACTCACTCTCACTCTCACTCTCACATTCTTACTCTCACACTCTCACTCTCACTCTCTCACTGTCTCAATCTGTGTGAGGCCATTTGAGTTCTGAATTCATTTTGAGTTCTCAGTCCATTTTGAGTTCTGAGTTCATTTTGAGTTTTGAGTACATTTTGAGTTTCGAGTCCATTTTGAGTTTTGAGTACATTTTGAGTTTGAGTACATTTTGAGTTTTGAGTACATTTTGAGTTTTGAATTCACTTTGAGTTTGAGTACATTTTGAGTTTTGAGTCCATTTTGAGTTTTGAGTCCATTTTGAGTTTGAGTACATTTTGAGTTTTGAGTCCATTTTGACTTTGAGTACACTTTGAGTTTGAGTACATTTTGAGTTTTGAGTACATTTTGAGTTTTGAGTCCATATTGAGTTTGAGTACATTTTGAGTTTGAGTACATTTTGAGTTTTGATTACATTTTGATTTTGAGTACATTTTGAGTTCTGAGTACATTTTGAGTTCTGAGTCCGAGTGAGTTCTAAGTTTTGCGCTCAATGTGAGTTTGAGTTTGAGTGAGCGCAGATGTGCTGCTCCGCATTGAGTCTGAGTTTGAGTGAGTGGTGATTCGAAAAAAAAATTGTGAGTGAGTTTGAGTGTGCCGCGCCAACTTTGCCGAGGTATGCGTGTAACACCCTGCATTTCCACAATAATGCAAATTTCGCGAATGTTCCAACTGTAACCGTTATTATAGCGTACATTGAGATAATTGCTCGAACAAAATTTTGGAAAACTCAAAAAATAAGAAAAGTGATAAAAATTACAGAAGTTGGTAAATCGTATAACGCATGGCGTTTTAAGTGCAATGCACTTCTTAAGCGACCCTGAACCTGCGTCCACCGGCGATGTCCGCATCACATACCCACGTGGGGGATTGACCAGGAATCTCCTCGTCTTCCTTGGCAACGGGGGGAGATTTGCGCGCGCTGCCTGGCCGCTGACATGGCACATACCCACGTGGGGGATTGGCCAGGAATCGGGCGTGAGAAGGGCTAATGCACCCGCTTAAAGGAGTACTGACACGAAATTTCAAAGCTGAGATCCGCTCTAGCAATCAAGTACAACGACAACACAAACAGGTGTCTGTGAATAAATGCATCTTTCTTTCTTTGTAGTTGTGTGTGTGCGTGTGATCTCTCTTTCGCGAACATTACCGAACCGCGCAAATTCAACTCGTGCATTCGCACTTTCACATTCTTCCCCTCGGGGAAATGCGGGGAATTTTTCGCAATAATGCAGATTTCGCGAAAGTTTCACCTGTAATCGTTATAATAGCGTAAATGGAGATAATTGGCGGTACGAAATTCCCCAAAACTAAAAAATAAGAAGAATATCAAAAATACAAAAAATTGCAGAAAATATTACGCATTTCATTTCCACAATACTGCAGACTTTGCGAAAGCTCCATCTGTAATCGTTATATTAGAGTAAACGGAAATAACTCGTCGAACAAAATTAAAACAAATAAAACTTTGGAAGAATATAAAATATCTAGCGGCAGTACCGCTTATATTATATTAAGGACATTATATCAAGGACGGCAATCGGTATAACACTATTTCGTTTATTTGTTAGTCGTCATATTAGGCTACTTCATTGGGAAGTGGTACACACTCGGGAGCGCCTGCCTGCTGTCAGTACATGGGCTCCAACTGCAGGCGCGTCGTGGTAATGTGAAACGACTGGCACTCGTGTTTTACTCCAACTCTCGCTAAACAAATTGCACCAGGATGGTGCACTCGAGCGAGTGAGTCAGTGAGTGAAAAAAGTCTTATTGAGCCGGCGAAGTGGGAGTGGCTCCCAATTTCAGAAAGCCATGGGATGAGCGGGCAGCCATCGCTCTGGAGGAAGTATTGTCTGGGCATCCAGATCGCTGTTAGTAACCAGGTTATCCCACAGCTCGTGGGTGGGAAAAGAGGATGGAAGAAGGGGGAGCTTGGTTTGCTTGCACTCTTAATATCATACGAGGGAGAGTGCCAGGTTGTAAACACAACTTGAATTCGGCAGGAGATTGCGCTGGGAACACATGATGGAGGCCGGCTGGGTGAGGGGTATTCTTCCTCGTACGAAGTGCTATCTCAGATGATATGAACGATGCTCATCGGTACAGTTTTATCATAAGTAACATGGGCTGCCTACGGGAGGCGCGCGGTTGCAGGAAGTCCCAACAGGTTCCGAGTGCTAACCTTCGCGCTTTTTACTGGTACATCTTTTCTTTTACATTTATGATATATGACACCGGCTCCTACGGGAGACGCGCAGTTGCCGAAGGTGTCAAAAGATGGCGACAGTTAAGCGAACGCGGGAAAACTCAACTGAATTTTACGTCCAGAGGGATGCAGATTAAAAAATCTCGCTGGCCTTCTTCTTCACATGTTACGATAAAATCCTGCAATTCGTTTTTAGACAATTAAATGGGCAGGATTTTCAAGAAAAAACGAATGGGAGATATCAAATGGCTGTGTGGTTATTTGAGAATGTGTGAAAACGCAGTGTTTTCCCGAAATCCTGCTTGCCTCTTTTGGGAGGGTGTCATTGAAAAATGTTGTAGAACCGTGTTTAGATGCCTGAGTAAGTTGCCTATCTCAACAAAAACCAGTTCGATATCTCAAATGGCGGGCGGTAAAAAATTAATATCTGAAAAACTATTTTACCGATCCCCATGAATTTTTAAAATTTTCAGTAATATTGACCTCCAACAACGGTAATCAGATTGTGCCCTTGAAATCTGTAGCCGTTTGAAAGAGGAGTTTGGCTAGACGTGTACGTAACCTGCTAGGCCTTTTTGGCTCGTCAGCCGTGCAATTTGTAAAAAAACAATTTGGCCTTTTTATAGGCGTCGCAGGGCGAAATCCTTAAAAATAGTTCTGTGCATTTGTATGAGTAACATATGCTAGTAAAAATCATTTGGATACCTGAATCGGTGGAACATTTATTTGAGTATCTTTAGGAACCCCATTTAATTTTAGGAATGCGGAATGACATCGCTAGTGTAGGTTAGGGCGAAATCCAAAAACTACTTTTTAGATACTCTTAAGGGCTCCATATAGCAGGAAAAAGCGCTTCAATATGGAAATGGGCGACCTAGAAAATCACGATTCCGGGAAACCACAATTTCGCCCTTTTCCGCGGTTATGTGTGCAATTTCTGAAAAGCCCGCCTTAGTGAGCGCCTACTCAATGACGCAAATAAACTCACGAAACTTCAAGTCTCTAGATCTCCAGAGGGCACGGCAGAGGGCACGGCAACTCTGCCGGCAACAGCATGCTGAAACCGCTGCTGCTTGTTTTGCAGGCATTGCCGTGGGTTACGCCTACAACTTCAACGACGAGCACCAGAAATGAAGTGATAACGTCCGTGTTCGTTCATCGATGCGGGATCGTCGAACCACCGTTCGCTGGCCGGCTACCGACAGGGGTGACGTCATCGACAGAAAAGGCACTTAAGAAGCAGACCGACATGTACTTCTTCAGAGGGCACGGCAACTCTGCCGGCAACAGCATGCTGAAACAGCTGCTACTTGTTTTGCAGGCATTGCCGTGGGTTACGCCTACAACTTCAACGACGAGCACCAGAAGTGAAGTGATAACGTCCGTGTTCGTTCATCGATGCGGGATCGTCGAACCACCGTTCGCTGGCCGGCTACCGACAGGGGTGACGTCATCGACAGAAAAGGCACTTAAGAAGCAGACCGACATGTACTTCTTCAGAGGGCACGGCAACTCTGCCGGCAACAGCATGCTGAAACCGCTGCTGCTTGTTTTGCAGGTTAGTTCCCGGTATGGCACTGTTACGTACCGTAGTGATAATCGATTTTTGTTGGTTCTGCCGTGCCCTCGAACGTGCTGTGCTATTGCGGTTGATTGTTGGTCTGTAATTTTGTGCCTGTTGATGTCGGGTGACATAGAGGAAAACCCTGGACCAGATACTAAGGAAATGCTGGAGCAAATCCTAAAAAATCAAAAGGAAGCCAGCGACGCGACTAAAACAATTAAGGCAGATATAGCAGCTCTAAATGCTAAGACCGACAAACTTACACACTCTCTTGCGCTAATTCAAGAAATGAATGTACGGATTGAATACCTGGAGTCTGTCGTGCAGCGACAGGCAGAACAACTTGTTGAATATGAAAACCGAAGTCGAAGAAATAACCTCTTAGTTTTCGGCATCCCTGAGCAAAAATCTGAAACTGAGGCGGACTTAATGGCGTCTGTTGTAGAAAACGTGTTTCACAAAATACTCGAGGTACACGCCACAACAATAGAGAGAATCCATCGAATTGGCAGAGAACAATCAGGAAAAATTAGGCCGGTCATAATGAAATTTTATGATTTCAAAGAGAAGGAACGCGTAATGAAGAACTGTGGCAAACTGAAAGGCAGTTCGATTAGCGTGAGCAACGATTATGCCCAAGAAACCGTACAAGTACGGAAGAAACTGTGGGATAGTGCGGCAGCAGATAGAGCTCAGGGGAAAAAAACAACGCTGGTTCACGATAAACTTAAAGTAGATGGCAGGCTTTATGGCTGGGACCATAAACTGCAAAAACGTTTCCCGTTGCAGAACAAGCGGGGAAAGGGTGATAGAGATAACGCACTAGAGACATCAAATGAATCTAACGCCTCCCACAGTCCTCCTGGTGTAACCCCGTCATCTTCATAGCTAACTGTCATCCTGTTGAATGCTCGTAGCATTGCAAACAAAGTAACTGATCTAGAGTGGCTGATATTATCACGGTCTGCTCACGTGGTAATCATAACAGAAACATGGCTCAGCAGCCCTGTATCAAGCGACTGCATTGTTCCGGTGGGATACACCATGTTCAGGTGGGATCGAGATTCCCGAGGGGGTGGCGTGGCGATTGTCGTGAAATCTTCAATTCGTGCAGCACTAATTGATTGCACGTTACAGGAGTCCGTATGGTGTAAGATAACTCACGAAAACCTGGTATACTTAATTGGAGCTGTTTATAGACCCCCCGCTACATCGCCTAAATTTTTAGATGAACTAAATACTTTTCTTTGCAACAATATAAACGATAGCACAAGGTTGATAATGGCTGGTGATTTTAACCTTCCCCATATTAACTGGGAAACCTTGATGCCTGGTAATATCGAAATTGAAAGCGGAGATAAATTATTAAAGATATTGTTTTCACACAATCTTACGCAAATCGTGAAGGAAGCCACTAGAATAACTACTGAAACCAAGTCAATGCTCGACCTCGTGTTCTTATCAAGCCAGTTGGAAGACTACATGGTGTCAGTGGAAGAGGGCATATCTGATCACCGGCTAGTTGTTATCAACATTACCACAGAGAAAAGTGCTCGCCCAAAGTCTGTTTCCCGTGTAAAAGTTAAAAATTTTGCTGAAGCGGATGACACTTCTATTTTAGATTTCTTAGAAGTCGCCTTCGACGAATTTCAGTCCGCCTCAGAATACGAGTCCGTTGAGACATTGTGGAATCGATTTAAGGCAATCGTGGACACCTGTGTACATAGATTCATCCCGTCTCGTTTTAAAAAGGTAAAACAACGCAGCCCATGGATAACCAGGAATATAATTCACATGAAAAGAAAAATTAAAAGAATACGGAAAAAAGGCAGGAACACTAACGAATTATCTCAAGCTCGTAAAGCCCTAAAAGAAGCCTTGTCCGAATCAAAGTGTAAGTTTTTCAAACATACTCTTGAGGAATTTCTTAAGAGTGCGCCTCAAAAGTTCTGGCTTTATATGAGTGGCAGAAAAGAAAAAATTGAACAGATCACTGCCGGATCGAGAACAGTGACGCAAAAGATTGAGATAGCAGACGAGTTCAACAGGTTTTTCCAGTCGGTGTTCACGATGCCGTCAGATGTGCGCGGTGATAGCAACTTGCATTACTCATGCGCATGTCCTATGGAACCCTTGTTATTTGATCAAGAAGGTGTATTTTCTCGGTTGCTAAATCTGGATGCGAAGAAGGCTAGCGGCCCGGACAAAATACCAACTGCCTTTCTGAAAAGATACGCAGAATGGGTATCGTTCTTCCTTGTTGTTATCTTTAAAAAATCTTTAGAAACCCACTCTATTCCACAGGACTGGCTCTGCGCAATTATCATACCTTTGTTTAAAGCCGGCAACCGAATGATTATTAGTAACTATCGTCCCGTGTCACTGACGTCTGTTTGCTGCAAAGTAATAGAGCATATTATAGCAAAGCATATCATGGTTCACTTGGAGGTCAATCAATTACTTAATGACTGTCAGCATGGATTTAGAAGTGGCAAGTCCACAGTGACGCAATTGATTCAAACAATTCATGATTTCAGCTCGGCTATAGACGATCGCAAACAGGTTGATGTAATTTGTATTGATTTTGCTAAAGCTTTTGATGTTGTCAACCACACTAAGCTGCTTTTTAAACTGCGAAAAATGGGATTCAGTGATGAAATTTTAAATTGGATTGGCGCCTACCTGAGTAACCGCAAGCAAGCGGTGAGGATTGATGGTTCTTTTTCAGCTACGCTAGATGTGTTTTCAGGTGTGCCTCAAGGGTCCGTGCTTGGCCCGCTGTTGTTTTTATTGTACATAAACGATATAAGTACTATTGTAAAGCCACCTGTTAAGATGAAACTTTATGCTGATGATTGTTTGATTTACATGCCTGTAAGCTGTACTGATAATCAGCTCGAGTTGAACAAGTGCCTTGAAGATTTGGAATTGTGGTGTTGCGAATGGGATATGCAAATTAACTTCAAAAAAACAACTTATCTACACATCACCAATAAGAAAAATGTTCTCAATTTTCAATACAACATCGGGAGCAACAACCTCTGTAAAACGTCCTATTTTAAATACTTAGGGGTGACAATTACGAACAACTTAACTTGGCACCGTCATATTGAATCGGTTTGTTCTGAGTCATTTAAAAAACTTTGTTATCTACGAGCGAAGTTGCATAAAACACCTAAACACGTTAAGCTGCTTGCATACCAAACATATATTAGACCTAGACTGGAGTACGCCTCCGTGGTTTGGAGCCCTCACCAGAAACACTTGGTCACCAAGTTAGAACGTATTCAGAGGCGTGCAGTACGGTTTGTTTGCTCTAGATATAGAAGGCGGGATTCAGTAACTGATATGCTCAATTCATGCAATTTAGAACCACTGGAAATTAGAAGACAGAAACAAAAACTTAAAACGCTATTTCGAATAATGCAAGGGATATTAAAAATACCTACAGACGAGTACATACGCCTTCCCGGAAAACGTAGTGCCAGATTGAATCATGATGCCCCCATTACACCTTTCAACACTCGCACTGACATCTTTCGATGGTCATTTTTTCCGGATGCTATAGAACAATGGAATCGTTTACCCCACCATGTTGTTAATAGTACCGATGTGCAAACTTTTGAAAGAGAAATTGATGCTTATTTTGCGCTGGGTTGAACTACTGCCAATTTGGTTTTCCTGTCTGCATTGCTTTGTAAGTGCCCGTTGTTATTGTTTTGTTTTGGTTTTCTGTTGAACTCACATTTGTACTCCCTCCCTGTTATGACCCTCAAGCGAGGGTTGACAGTATTAATAAATAAATAATAAATAAATCTAACGGTTTTGGCTGGGCGTTGATGAGTCTGTCAGTCTGTCAGTCTGTCGGTCTGTCGGTCTGTCGGTCAGTCAGTCAGTCAGTCAGTCAGTCAGTCAGTCAGTCAGTCGGGCACTTCTTTTTATAGGTATAGGCGAACCGTGTACCGCCATGCATTTCCACAATGATGCAGATTTCGCGAACGTTCCAAATGTAATCGTTGTAATAAGGTAAATGGAGATAACTGGTTGGACGAAATCTTGAAAAACCAAAAAATAAGAAAAAAAACAAGTGGTTTATTTCTCTCTCAAAGGAATCGGTAATACATGAAAGTGAAATGCGCAGCAAAATCTGCAGCTGAGCAAGATTTGCGGGTTGGCAGGTGTCTTGTGGGTGTGCTTGGCGAGCGACGTACTGCTGGCGGGTCACTTCGGCGAAGGTGTACTGGCGTCATTTCCGTGACGGATATGACGTCCGTGAAATCATGGTGTATCCTGGCATAAGACATTTTCGTGTTAAAATTTAAAACCCGAACACGAACAACCCCAAGTATGACGTACTGTTTAGCACGAAAGGTTGCTTCCCGGCAAGAAGACCCTGTCGACAGGGGTTCAGCTTTAAAAGACCGCTTGCTCCGTTGTACTGCCGTTATTTTCGTGACGTATGTGACGTCGGTTAAATCTTTGTGCACCCGAAAATAAAACACTTTCGTGCTGAAATATTCAAAAAGTACCAAAAATTCTGAAACCTATAACGCATGGTATTTCCCGAATATTCCAGATTCCACGACAGTTTCACCTGTAATAGTTATATTAGCGTAAATGAGATAATTGGTTGAAAGAAATTTCGAAACACCAAAAAAAGAAAAATATAAAAAATTCGGAAATTGCGAACCGTGTAACACCCTGCACTTCCCCAATAATGCAGGTTTCGGGAGAGTTCCAAAAGTAATCGTTTTAATAATAGAAATGGCGATAATTGGCCGGACGAAGTTTTGAAAAGCTAAAAGTAAGGATATATTAAAAAATTACGGAAAATGGCAAAACGTATAACTTATGGCATTTTCACAATAATGCAGATTTCGTGGAAGTCTTACCGGTAATAGTTATATTAGCGTAATTGAGATAATTGTAAGAAAAAAATATCGAAACACTAAAAAAATAAGAAATTAAAAAATACGGATATGGCGAACCGTGTAACACCCTGCGTTTCCACATCAATGCAGATTTCCACAAAGTTCCAAATGTAATCGTTATAACAGCGTAAATGTAGACAATTGGTACAACGAAATAATGAAAAACTAAAAAATAAGAAAATATTAAGCAATTACCGAAAATGGCGAACAAGATAACGCCCTGCATTTCCACAATAATTCAGATTTCGTGAATGTTCCACTTCGAATCGTTATAATAGCGTAAATGAAGATAGTTGGCCGGACAGGATTTAGAAAAAAACAAAAAAATTGTCTGTAAAAAGTTCCACTCAACACAAGCGGAGTAAGAATGCTACACATTAGTAGATAATTCTCTAAATTTGTGCAGAACTTTTGTGACAGCTGAAACCTTCCGTGCATTGGCAGTTTCGTGCGTAAAGATTGGCATGCTCAAATATATCGGGGGTGCATCGTATACAAGGGCTTATTATCATCATCGTCGTCGTCAGCCTGTCTGCGCCCACTGCAGGGCGAAGGCCTCTCCCATAAACCCCCAATTATCCTAGTTCTGTGCTAACTGCCACCAATATATCCCCGCAAACTTCTTGATCTCATCTGCCTATACATTTTAGTTTAGGCGTTAACTCCCCGTCGATGCTATTTTCATAGATCTCGAGAAAGGCTTCGATAAAGTTCCTCGCAAGCGTTTGCTGTCTAACATTTCCCCATTTGAACCTTGATCAACGTGTGTTTGCATGGATTTCAAACTTTTTAACAAAGCGACAGCAGTTCGTCTACGCTAACAACAGCTCTTCCTTCCCATCCCTTCTTGTCTCTGGTGTTCCTCAAGGGACAGTCCTCGGACCTGTACTTTTTCTTATATAAATCAACGAATTACCAGATGACATTTGTTCAAGCATGAGGTTGCTCGTCGATGACTGTTATTTATCGCCCCATCGTTGATCCCACCGATAACCTAGCACTCCAGCCAGACCTAAGGAAAATAGATGAATGGGCCAACAACGGCTCGTGGTTCTGAACGTTTACAAAACATTCATCATGAAAATCCACAGACGTCATTCTTATTCCACGTAAAATTATTCCTTAAGTGGCTCCGCTATTTCTCCTGACTCGACCACTAAACGTCTAGGTGCTCACATTTTCCACGACCTTACATGGTCATCCCACATAAATCACATTACCAGCGACGCAAACAATGCGCTGGGCTTCCTACGACGTAATCCAAACCTGGCTCCGTCCTCCGTCAAATTACTGGCCTTCGAAATGCCTATTCGCTCTAAGCTGGAATTCGCGTGCACAGTCAGGGACTTAACTCAGGCTTACTTATGCAGCATCCTTGAATCTGTTCAGAACCGTGCGGCCAGGTTCGTTTTCTTTATTATTCATACCACAGAAGTGTACCCCATCTGAAATCTAAAGCCAAATTGCCCAGTCTTAAAACACGACGTACAGTAGCAAGGCTTCGCCTCTTCCACAAATTCGACCACACGTTATCATGTGACAGCCTCTTCATAAATACTGCTCATCACCCATCGAATCACGTCAACCACTCAAAAGCAGTTTATGCACCTCACGGACGCACGACTGCCTATGCTCACTCATTTCCCGTTTTGACAGCCACCGACTGGAACGGCCTTCCGTAAAGCGCCGTAGTTCTCACAAATCCGGCTCAGTGCAGTGATGGCGTGGAAAAACTTTTGTACTGATTATTTCTTGTGTTATCTATGCGACTATTTCTAGTAGTTTTATGTACTTTCTTGGTTTGTTTGTATGCCCTTTCTGAACATAGCGTGATTGAAAGCCTTTGTAGTCGCGATTACTTGTTTCTTTTTTTCTATGTCTGTTATTCGGTAGCTCTGTAATTTTTTGTGCGTTACCACCCTCATGTAAAACCCCACCGATTGGGGTCTTTGAGGTATCTGCAAACAAACAAACAAACAAACAAACAAACAAACAAACAAACAAACAAACAAACAAACAAACAAACAAACAAACAAACAAACAAACAAACAAACAAAGAAACAAACATAGAAAGAACGAAACAAAGAAAGAAAGAAAGAAAGAAAGAAAGACACAAACAAAGAAACAAACAAACAAAGAAAGAAACAAACAAATAAAGAAAGAAAGAAACAAAGAAAGAAACAAAGAAACACAGGAAGAAGTAACTAACTAAACGAGCGAACGAAAAAAGAAAGGTATAAATAAATAAATAAATAAATAAATAAATAAATAAATAAATAAATAAATAAATTTTCTGCCGCCCTAAAGCCATGCTTGCCTTCTTTAGGAATCCACTCTGTTACCCTTAATGACCAAAGGTTATCTTGGGTTGTCATTACATGCCCTGCCCGGGCTCACTTTTTTTATTGATTTCTACTAATATATCCTTTACACGCGTTTGTTCCGTGACCTTCTCCGCTCTCTTCTTGTCCCCTAACCTTACACCTATCATCTTGCGTTCCATTTCCTGCTGAGTCGTTATCACTAAGTGTAACCATCTTAGTGAGCCTCCAAGTTTCTGCCCCTTAGGTGAATACCGTTAACATGCAGGTGCCATACACTTTCTTCTACAGAGACAATGGTAGGCTGCCATTCATTATCTGAGAATACCTGCCGAATGCACTCCACCCCATTCTTGTCCTTCTAATTATCTCTGCCTGATGGTCGGAATGTGGGGTCACTAGTTGGCCTAGTAGATATTATTCGCTGACCAGTTCCCCTGCCTCGCCACCTATCTCAAGGTGGTGACGCAGTAGAATACATGCAATGCAATACAAGGGTTATGGAATCGCAGATTCAGAACCTTTGCACCTGCACAGAAGCTGCGTTCTTACTTTTTAGACTTGCGTTATACTTGATAGAGAGGCTGCGTTTTCACTTTTCATTCTCGTATTATGCCGGGTTCAGACTGTTGCCGCAACTGTCGTAATAACTTTAAACAATAACGTCATTTCACGTCTCAGCCAACCGAACTGCGTGACACGCCTTTTTTTTTACGTTTATAGATGACGATATGGCTTTTGCGTCGGTAGTCTGAAATAGCGTAACACTTCAAGAGCGATGTCCTTTTTTTCCGCGCATGCCCAAAGTAAATTTTTTAAGAGCTCGGAGGCTGGGAGCAGTAAAGTCGATCCACTCACTCCCTCCCCCGGGAACGCAGGGCTGCCTGGAGTACGAGCAGCTCCGCAGCACGGCCAAGGGGGGAATGAGGAAGGCCGTCAAGTTTCACGCTATATTACGTGCGAGAGGGAAATACGACGCCGGTGTCTGGGCGAGACGCGCTTCGGCGAGCGGGCCGTCGTGTGCAAGATCACGTTCCACCTGTCCTTGGCACGGGCCACGAGCAAGCTGAAAACACACGCACACACGCTGCGATTTCCGAAAGGTTATTTAAAAGACGCATCGAGACAAGATGTAACTGTGGTCAGTTTGAAGGGTAGCCCTAGGCAAGTCACTCAACTCCGTTCGAGCCATGAGAGCGACGTTTTGTAACCGAAAAAAATTCCCCCGCATTTCCCCGAGGGGGAGAATGTGAAAGTGCGAATGCACGGTTGTCGGCCCGCTTGCGGCGCTTGCGCTCGGCCCCCGCAGCCCACCGCCTCGCCGCCTTCTCTTCCATCTCTTCCATCGGGTTTGTAGTATCACGTGTACACCACGCAGTTATCAAGCCGCTATAACGCCGCTGAGTCGCCAACGCACGCCGCTGACGACGTAGTTTGAATGCGTTAAAAATATAAGGCGCGTCTAACACTGATATCACCGTCGCGTCCGTGGCTTGGTCGGTAGCGCGTCGCGCTGCGGCCCGCAAAGTCCTCGGATCGAAACCTGGCGCCGGATGCTGTTTTTTCTTTAGAGAGCACTGCGGACGCCGCCGCCGCCGACGCCGGCGGTGGATGGTTTGGGGTCGCTTATAAAGAGCATTCGCTCTTAAAAACGCCAGAGATGCCGAAAGAAAAATGTGCCGCTGCGATGTCGCGCTGCAGTGACGCACCATTGGCAGGATCGACGTTATGTGGACCAGCGCTACCAACATTTGTATCCGCGGGGCGACTGCTCGCTAGTGCTCAGACGGAACCAGCGCTGGCCCCGCTACAGCCGCCACTCGGCCGTCGTTTCTTGGCCGTGGCTTGGGCTGGCGGCCGCCAATCGCAGAAGCAGGGCTCCGTGACGTCACAGAGGAAGTGCCCGAAAGTGGGTGTGTTCTTTTTTAATCTTTCGATTGCTTGCTTGAAGTTAGCAATAACAATGGCATCATTGTTATCGGGGGACAGGAGTCTGTCTAATAACACTGAAAGGCGGGCCAGTTGGTGACAATTCCTAGCTGTAACTTGAGCGCACAAAGAGGACTGAACGAAGACGCGAAGACCAGCGCAGACTAACAACTGAAATTTTATTCATCACTCAACAGATATATACCCTCTTTGACAACACCCGCGCATGACCAAATGTGTACGTATCACGTCATACACACAAGCACAACAAAAAACAAGAAAAAACACTTTAACCTTCGCATTATCTCATGACGCCGAACTTAATTTCCTTATCGGACTGGGCTACTGGCGGTTTACTTACGCACGTTCCCTTTAATTTTGACATCGGCCAGGCTCCCACTATCCCTCCTGTAGTCCTCTCTTGGTGGTGGAACGCCGTCGTCGTTAGGTCTTTAATACATGACGTCGTTAAGACAGGACTACAAGAGAGATAGTGGAAGCCTGGCAGATGTAGTGGAAGCCTGGCGTTAATTGGCGCCATCTGGGCGAGTTTCCAGCCTGCATATACTCTGTCGACGTGCCAACGGCGGGATCTTGTAGACGACACGGTGGACATCAATGCGGACGCGACAGCTGGGTCGGAGCGAACTGCGGTCAAGGTCAAGCCGACGGCTCATTGTGGACGATGCATAGGGTCGAAACGTTTTGTTCAGAGACCAGCCACGTACGCCTATGATATTTTTGCTGCTGTGATTTTCGGGTGGGGAAAACAGGGTGGCGTTCATTTCAGCTTGGCTGCTAGCTGAGCGGAAAACAGTAGGAGGCGGACCAATTTCCCGCGTGTTTCGCGCTTAGTCCGACGCCTCAGTATAAACGAAGAAGGAAAAAATCAGGACATTCGAGAGAACAGCGCCGGGGATGTGTAAAAGAACCAGCTCCAAGAGTGGAGCTGGGCGGACAGCTATGTCGCGCCAAACCAATATTGGATACCATAACGGATGGCCACAAATCAGCTTTTACGACAGCGCTCGTAAGCGGTCGTAAAATTTGTCCCAATAAAACACCGCAGGCTCCCGTGCTGCGATGACCAGGGCGACGTGGCGTGCGAACGGCGGCATACATGCACTGCCTGCTCGTAGAGAGAGAGAGAGAGACAGAGACAGAGACAGAGAGAGAGAGAGAGAGAGAGAGAGAGAGAGAGAGAGAGAGAGAGAGAGAGAGAGAGAGAGAGAGCGACAGAGAGAGAGAGAGAGAGAGAGAGAGAGAGAGAGAGAGAGAGAGAGAGAGAGAGAGAGAGAGAGAGAGAGAGAGAGATAGAGCGACAGAGAGAGACAGAGACAGAGAGACAGAGAGACTATAAACTTTATTTGAGCACTTGTTGGACTAACGACGAGTGGTGACCAGCGCTTGGAGGGTGCCGGTGTGACCTGAGCTGCTCGTTCAGCAAGGCCTCGCTGGACGTGAGGATCCAAGCTTCCTAAAGCCGCCTCCCAGTGCTCTTCAGAAGAGATGAGGGAGAATGAGTTGTGGGGGCATTGCCAAATAATATGAGAAACTGTTTCGGGGGCTCCTCAGCCGGGGCATTGGGGGGAAGGAAATATTGGGGGATAATTTGCGTGTAGTCTGGCGCGACAAGGGAGGGTATTCGCGCTTTCCAGTGACGCTAGGCACGCCGCGAGGAATTTGTCCGAAGCCGGGAGACGGTGATCGGCGGACCGTCGCTCCGGCGGGAGCCGGCCGGCGGCATCCGTGCGGCCTCGCAGAAGCAAAGGAAAATAGTAATCGCAAGTACAGTCATCGACAATGCAGTCTAAATAATCGGAAAATATAGGCTGAACAAGCGTTCACATTCTCTCAGCTTTCTTGAAGCCATACAATCTGCAGGTAAATGAGAGTTTTGGGTCTCATTGGTGTCTGCTGCGGAGAAAAACGGAAGTCTTTCAGACCCACGCGTGCGTACGCTGTGCCTAAATTATTCTTGACTGAATTACGGCTGCCACATTTAATAATTCCTAGCTGTGAGGGCACCGATTTTGTAGCGTCCTTGTATAACCTTGTGATGGTCTTTTTCGGATAATATTTACATTCACTGCCCATAACGTGTCAACCGATCTTGGCTTATATGTGGTTAAAATGGCTTGAAAACATGTAAGCAGCAGAGGCTGTCCAATCCGCTTCCATATATTTTCAATCAAGAAACAAATGAAAACTTTTTGCACGCGAAGGCGAGAAGCAAATGTGGGTATGCGTTCATCGATTAATGACTGAATGTATAAATATTTATGTCGAAGCAAGATGTTTTAGCAATGACAATATAGTAACTGCTTCTGGTAGTTGAAATGCGAGCTCTTGAATGCATTTCGTAGCCCCCCGTTTTTGTTAATAAGCATCGGCTTACTTAAAAATCTTACCGGCAGTCAAATCAACATAGCGTAATTTCAGCCGGGAGATTTCTCTTAAATTAATTATCACAAGCCAAAAGCGCACCTGGGAAGTACTGCCTGTATTTTCATGTACGCTTCAATATTACACGCAGGCTTATAATTTTGTTTTCGTACATGATGCTAACACGATCGTTGTTGTACCCCTTAATACGACGTGATAGGAGCCTCGTCTTCGCGGTTTTACTACCCAAAGTCACAACGCGGTTTTACAGCACCCAAGCAAAACACCTCAATACGCACATATCGCCCGCGAAATGGACTTCTGCTTAGTATGTACGCAGGGAAATGAACACGTCTAAAGTAAAACGTGCGCTGCGGCGACATACACTGCAATAATGTCCCAAAACTTCACGTTGCACATTATGTAGAAGGTTATTTGTCCAATGATTGTTCTCAAACAACTTCAGTGCGGCCTGAGCCATGCACAGCGTATTGCCCCGCACGCAGCGCGTTTTACACCGCAGCAGACAGGCTGAAATGAATGAAATGTTGTCTCGTGATCAGCAACGTATGCATGTGTTTATTTTTCAAGAAAGTAGTTGTTTCAAGCGGAACTGCGGGGTTTTAGGCCGCTATTGATGCTGGCGCACATGCTGCTACGAAGGTCTGATCACCGAGACTCGTCCGCCGTTGCCGTTTTCCGCAGCGCCACCTGTAGGGGCTGGAAACAGCGGATTGGTTTGGCGGAAGCGACAGTATCGTTCCTCTGCGATGGAAAGTGACCAGTGGGGTGGAGGTATAGCGCGGGCGAGAGAGGCGGTAGTTACAGGTAGTTTCGTGGAGAGCTAAAGGGCTGTCGCGGGTTGATTGGGCTCCATGGGAAGGGGTGTGTATTGACGGTCAGCTCTCGGGCTGCGAGGTTAGCCGCTTCATTTCCTTCCAGCCCAGCATGGCCTCAAATCAGCTCCGCGTGGGAGGTAGGAGGATTTCGAAGAAGATTTTTGATGGCCTGCGAGGAAATGTTACCGTGGGCAAAATTTCGAATGGCCGTTTTCGAATTCGAAATAACAATTGTTGGGTTAAGCCGATGAGAGAGCGCAAGCGCAATGGCCGCCTCTTCCGCAGCGGCAGGGGAGCACGTTAGGATAGTTAGTGATAGGTAAAGGCCGATCCACACGGTGGACCAAAACGATTATTTGGACCGCGGTCCGTGCATCACGTGTGAGGACGTCACCAGTTCGCGCGGACCGCTGTTTGACCGCGCAGGACCGCGGCCTTCACGGTCCAAATATTCGCCGAGGCATTTCTGTCCGCAGTCTCGACGGCGGACCGCGACATCAATCAGCGTGGTCTGGCAGCGCCCGCATCGCGTGGGCGGAGCCGGGTCCAGTGGGCCAATAGAGAACATCGCGGGGAGCACGGCTCCTCGCTCTTGTTACTCGCCGACCTATCTCTTTATCACCCCCTTTCTCCTCTCTAATCTTTATATCCCACTCCCCCCCTCCCCATCGCACTGGGTTGTATGCAGGTGAGACCCCAGTTGGGCTCAAGAATATCCCCAGTGCACTTCCTTTTCCTTTTCACCCGAACCACTTAAGAAGAAGGAGCACGGCTGTTTCGAAGCGCACGAAGGAGCCTGTCAATCACCCCCGGTGGGATAGGCAGCAGGCTAGGCTTAAAATCGCGCACATACTTAATCCCCGTTTTCACTAGATACTCCTGTGCCTCTTACTAGTGCTATGCTAGCCATCATTATCTTATTGTTTCACGCATGTGGACCTCAATTCAAGGGAAGAATTCGGTTCCAGCGAGCGGTGACGAGCCGTTGCAAACCGGGTCGCCCCGCCGTCGCCGCTCGTCGTGTCGCCTTCGTGCGAACGACGCCGGCGGCTGCGTGAGCGTGCCCGCCCCGCATGCATGTGGCTGGCTGCTATTGTGGGGATGAAACGCTTCGTGCAGGCTTGTGCATTACATGTTATCGCGGCCAAACGGCGCCTGTGTTCAACCTTCTAGCTTGCGAGTTCAGACGGTCGGCCATTCGCGCGGTCCGCTCAGCCGGCCCGCCGTGTGGATGCGCCATGCTCTGGATCGGACCGCGGCGGACCGTGACTTCGCGTCACGTTACCGATTGGACGTCGTGTGGATCGGCGCTAAAAACAGGACGAAGGGACCACTAGACAAAGAAAGCAATCACTCCCAAATAACGTTTCATTGAAAACATAGGGGAAAAAAGTTGATCTCACGCGGGTTGCATGTCCCGAAACGAAGAACCAGAGGTGAGGCTCGCTCATAGCTGTGGATTATTAAAAAAAAAATAGCGAGTTCATTGTTCCTAGTTCCATGCTGAAGGTGGCAATCAAATGCATTCAGGTGGTAGAACACACAACGGGGGATTTTTTAGCCAAGTGTGAGCCCCATACGTTGTACGGATAATTTGTAAACAATTTTTGAAGATCGCCTTTCTCAGCCGATGAGCGCGCCGCCGCAGCGAGCCGACCGCGGCTGACGCAACGCCGACCGCGGCTGACGCCACGGCGATCGCGGCTGACGCAACGGCGAGGCGCCCCCCTGATTCGACCGATCGTCGGTCGCCGGCAACGTCACTGTCATTGGCTTCCGGTTGCTCTTCCATCTTCCTGCGCGATCCCCAGGCAAAGGCGGGTCTGCAGCGATTGACGCGTGCCTAGGCGCAGGAATGTAACTAGCGGAGAACGGAAGTCGAGCGTCGCGATGTCACATGGCTATTCCCAGTGTTTCCAGCTGCTTTGAAAGAAGCAGAGAGGAAAGAGGAATCGATCGGCAAGGGGGGAGAGGTGCACTTAATTGCTTCTGGCGCAGCTAATACTGAATGTAGATCAATAATTCCAACGGCATTGCATTGCTATATTGGCACTACGTGACAGTAAATGCCTTTTCTAACTTTTGGGTCCCTTTAAAGGGACACTGAAGTGATTTGTAAACATTGCGGGATTACTAGCGCAAATTGTTGTCCGGAGTCCATAGGCCATGTTTCGACCACTCTGAGCGCGTTTACGGGAATTTATTTAGTAGAAAAATCAATGAAGAAATGCTGTCCTCTGTGCACCCTCGCCCATTTTCTGTGGCGTTTTCGTGTGTCGTCAGCAGGAGATGAGCTGGCAATTGGCGGCGCTACTGCACGGCTCGCCGACCTTCCGCGACCGAGTCAGTCGGCCCAACGTTTAGTCCGCCGGCCGCCGACGGGTCGTCGCAATTCGCTCGATCAGTTAAAACTAAGCCACAACACACTTGTGAATGGAAGAATGTGCCTTTGTTTACTTTGTTAGTTTGTACACTGTATCCAGCTCCGAGTCCGGGTCGCTCCACACAAGCACTGCACAGTGCACAAGTGCACATGCGACGCTTCGCAGACTTTACGCTAGTAGGAAAATCTAATGCCACTTGAAGGCGGGAGAAGAGTCAGCGAAGTCACTATAGGTACTAACGAAATAAAATCAACTGAAACTTTGACCGTACAGCGCAAAACTAGAGAGCCGGAAGCACTTTTTGGCGCTGGGTGAACAAGCACAGCGGTCAGCAGCACGACCACACATCTGCGAACGCTTTTCCATCTAAGAATTTTTTTTTTTGCGATAGAATGCCCGGTGGCATAAAAATAACTTACTTACAAATATACGTGGGCCCCCGTCTCTCGAAGGAAGTCAAGAAGAAAGCGGTGGTGGGGTCCCCAGAGCCACCGCTGAATGGGGCCATCCTGGAAGACCACATCTAAGAAATGCAATTGCTAGACGTGGGATATTGTGGAAGTTTGGGGGACGCTTACTGCAGGAGCGCTATACAACAAATAGTCACCTAAAGTACTTGAAATGCTAAAACTAAATAAAAGTGTAAACTAGTTGTACATTATATACCTTCTATATCCCAGTTAGGCAAGGTTGGCTCGTGTCCGAGTGGTCTAAGGCGCTAGGACTATTGCTTTGCAAGTCGCAAGTTGGAATCCCCGAGGGCGCGTGCTTTCTTTTTTTTTTTTGTAAGTTCATTTTTTCGTTTGCGGTCGATGTTTTCTAACCTGAGTTCACCATTTTTGGGCCGTAACGTTCACTGCTCCAAGAGCGAGTTCGCAGAACGCGCGCAGACTGACACTGACGCGCTAGCCAGTCCTCCTTGGCGTGCTGTTGCCATAAGCACCGACGGCTTGCGGGCAGTGGGCACAGGCCAGAATCAGCAGACCCTTGGCCTGGTACGAACACGCTTTTTACGATACGGGCATGAGTGAGGCAAGCTCCGAATATGCGGGAAAAGCGCATGCATTTGAGCGTCTGCGGTGACGAGGAGGCGTTCATGCACTGCGTAGGCCTCGGCTAGTGATTTCTACGATGCCAAGCCGTCCTGGGAGCTTGCATCTTAGGCATATTACAGCCGACAACATGGCAGAGGCGCGGTACGACGATTACTGAGATATGGAGAATGCCCATCCAACGATGCCATCGGATGTCAAGCATGTTGTTTTACAGAACCGAAACCGAAACTTGTTTGAATGCTAACCTAGGACATCGTCCAATCACGGTGCGCCCTCCTCCCGACGTCACAGCCTTTAGTTGGTGCGGCAGCCACAGACCGCACATGGGTGTTTTTCTTCTTTCCCGCTTTATAAAATAATTACGGACTTATCAACCGGATAAACGATGAAAAGTGTGGTAATATGCGCCAGTCTACGCAGTGCAAGCAAAACCGGGAGCTTGACAAATTCACTTCAGTGTCGCTTTAAAGGGCCCCTGAGATGGGGGTTTTGGGGGAGTCGATGGTATCGGAGCACAACGGCTATTTCTTGAACTAATCGTGACGTAACAGTGCGCTCTTGATTTAATCAATTTTTTACGAGCGCAAAAACATCAGAAAGCTACAAAAAATATCTTTTGTGTGTGTGTGCGCTTACACAGTCGCACATATTTGTTTTATACCGCAGTGTAAAGCACTTACACACCGGGCCAAACCGGGCTTGACGCTCCTCCGTTCTCGGCGGAAGGATACAGTGCTGTTCTGTGATACAGTTAGCGCCGGAGCAACGACGCTTGCAGCGTGATCGCTCAGCGCTCCGTGTCTGGTGTAAGAGTACCATCACTTTTCTTTGCATTTGATTTCTTGGACGCTGTACCACCCGCCGCGGTGGCTCAGTGGCTAAGGCGTTGCGCTACTGAGCACGAGGTCGCGGGTTCGATTCCCGGCCGCGGCGGCCGCTTGTCTGATGGAAGCGAAAAGCAAAAACGCCCGTGTGTACGAGATTTCGGCGCACGATAAAGATCCCCAGGTGGCCAAAATTAATCCGGAGCCCTCCACTACGGCGCGCCTCATCGCCTGCGTTGCGTCGGCGCGTTAAACCCCACAATCAATCAATCAATGGACGCTGTACCCGAAAGGATTCTTTGCACCATCTGTGTTTCGAGCGTAGCCTCGACGTTGCTTCAGTTATGAGGTTGTAACGAACGGTGCGCCAAGGGAGCGCCGCGACGACGACGAAGGCGGAGCTCCGCACGCAGCGCTTGGACGACGCCGGGCACTGCTCGTCATCACGAGGCGCACGCTCAAGTGCGCTCACGCGGGCTGAATAAATCAGTTCAAGCCCAAACGCTGTCGCAGCTGATTCTCTGCGCCGGTCGCGACAAGGGGAAGAGCATGCGCATCCCGTAACGACAACTCCTGCCAAAGAGTTTCATTTCATTGCTTCCCATCAAGTCATGATCGCAGGAAAGTGTGGTTTGCTGCACCGGCCTTCTGAATTAACCTGTTGCCTAGTGTCCTTAGCGCGCTTGACCGTTTACCATAATAAATGAAGCAAGAGTAGCGGTTTGCCGCTGACAACGAACTGCCAAGTAGCGTCATCTGGCGAATTTGTCTCAAAGCAAATGACACAAAAGTTAGTTGCCCAGAACTGTTCGCTTATGCTTGAAATAGCTTGAATCTTGGACGTTTTAGATTGAACTCTCACAATACAATAATTTTCTTTTAAAATATCCTTATACTTCTGCTGTAGAGCTTAAAAAATAGAAAACATGACGTTGACGCCGCCATCTAGTGGGAACAATTAGAACCAAGTATTGCATTAACCAGAATTCACGCCTCCGCGAAATATGTCGATATAAAATGAGAAGATATATTGTAATGATACCGCAGTTACCTATATTACGTTGCCCAACACGATTTTAAAAGCATAAAAGAGCTATGCTAGTTCATAAAGGCATCTGAACCATTGGAAGCGTGAGAGGCTGGAGCAGGGGCGGAGATTTTGCTCGCTCATTCTGAACAAAAATTGTCATTTATCGTGCTCCTGATCATCATTCAGCAAGAATGTAGTAAACAACATCAACTAAGATTGCTTGCATGAAGTGCCGAGCGCAGCGCATTTGCTGTGCCGTAAAGTTCCGGAAGAACGCCCACCCAAATTTAAGTACAGTGATATCAAGTGAAAAATACGAGATGGGCGAACTTTCGGGTCAGGTGCGAAAAATTACGAAAAGATGGCCACACCGCCAACAAAAACTGCGGAGATGTCAAGAAAAAAATCGAGACGGGCGAACTTCCGGGTCAAGCGCGGAAAGGACGAATAAGTGACCGCATGCATTATACACATGAAGAGATGATTCGGGTTTGTTTTGTTCACGCATCGGCGCTAAAGCCATCGATTTTACGGGGTGGGCACGTCTTTCAGTAAATTGAATGTTTCGCCCGTAAAAGGAGGTGGGCGATGTTTCGGGGGAGGGCATTCTCTGGGAACTTTACGGTAATCTAATCGAGACGCGAGCGTACATTTCCCCGGCGCAGGGAGCTCGCTGTTACAGTCGCTAGGAATTCTAGCCGCTGTATCGGTATGTAGCGACGGTAAAAATAAGTTACCGTTCACGGAAACTCTCGCGCATGCAAGGTCGACTTCCGCAATCACCAGTACCTCCTGCTCGAAGTCCGTAAGGACTGAAAAGGTAGCTTTAAAAAAAAAAAGGGGCGTCGTCGTCTCATGTGCGACCCACTCACTGAAGTAACCATGGTAACGACGACGCTGTAAACTAACGATCGCCGCCGTCAAAAAATGCGGTCATTCCGGCGGCCAACCATGAAATGAGTGCTTCGCCTCGGACGAGGTCGGACTATGTCGTCATCGCAAGCCGCCGAGCCAACAAATAGTTCTGTCTCGTCGGGGTAATAACTTTTGTTAGCGTGAGCGAATATGCTTACTATTTCTGGACTTGTTTCTACAAGAACTATAGAATAGTTTTCTGACACAAACAAAAACACTTTGAAATCCATCTCAGGGCCCCTTTAAAGGGACACTGAAGTGAATTTGTCAAGCTCCCGTTTTTGCTTGCACTGCGTAGACTGGCTCAAATTAGCACACTTTTCATCGTTTATCCGGTTGACAAATCGGTAATTATTTTACAAAGCGCGAAAGAAGAGAAACTACCATGCGCGGTTTGCGGCGGCCGCACCAACTAAAGCTGTGACGTTAGGAGGAGCCGCACCGTGATTGGACGATGCCCAAGGTTAGCAATCAAACAAGTTTCGGTTTCGGTTTCGGTTCTGTAAAACACAACCGTTGGCGTTGTTGGATGGGCATTCTCAATAACTCAGTAATCATCGTACCGCGCTTCTGCCATGTTGTCGGCTGTAAAATGCACAAGATAAGCCTCCCAGGACGGCTTGTAGTCGTAGCATTCACTAGCCGAGACCTACGCAGTGCATGAACGCCCTCCGCGTACCCGCAGACGCCCAAATGTCGTGCGCTTTTCCCCCATATTTGGAGCTTGCCTCCCTCATGCCTGTATCGTAAAAAGCGTGTTCGCACCAGGCCAAGGGTCTGTTCATTCTGGCATGTGCCCACTGCCTGCAAGCAGTCGGTACTGTTGCGTCTTGTAGCGAGTTGTAGCGACCGCAGTCTGCTGGTAGCGGGGCCGGTCGCCGTCGCTTCGTCGAGCCAGGACTAGGGGAGAGCTTAGATCAAACTCAACGGGTTTATTTACATTTTTACAGTGAGTTGTCGAGATGAAGACAGAAGACTGATCTTGGCGGGCCGCAGCACGCCCTTTTTGTTGACCCCCGATCCCTAGTTCCCTAGGTTGGGGATCCCCATACAAAACAATGCGGACCAATGGTGATGTGTAAGTTCCTCGCTGTGAAGCACCGCCCTCGGGTAGGGACACGCCTTTCAGGTATGTCGGCAGATGCACGGCACACACACACACACACACCCTTGCCACTCGTCAGGAGCATCTAGTCGGTGTTGCTGTAGTAGAGGGGAAGAACGGAAGACGCGCGAGCGCCTCGTATCTTTTTGGTGTCCGCCGCGCGCTGCGTTCCCACGGTGGGGTTCTCACACGTACTTCCCAGGGAGCTAACAAGGTTCGTGGAATCACTCCGGGAAGGGTTAATGGCTTGACCATTGCCACTGCCTTCTTTGCTGTGCTGCCGCCGCCACTGGGTCCCATTGTCCGGTCGTCGCCGTCTGGGCTTTCACGCGCACACGCGTTCAGTTGCTTAGGCCGGGGGACGAGTGGCGGCTCCTTAATCCCTTTTGGGCAACAACACTCAACACCGCTCAAAAGCCGCTGTCAATCAGTGGCCGCCGCCGCGTTGTCGGCCTCCTTTCGTTTCCGTCGACAAGCGGTGGGGAGGTCGACCGGCGGGTGACTGACCCGCGCAAACATGGCGCTGGTGAGTCATAACAGTACTTATGGCAACAGCTCGCCAACGAGAACTCGCTAGCGCGCCAGTGCCAGCCTGCGCGCGTTTTGTGAACTAGTTCGTGTAGCCATGAACGTTGCGGCCCAAAAAAAAGTGAACTCAATATAGAAAACAACGGCGGAAAAGATAAAAGTTAACTTAAAAAAAAAGCACGTACCCGCGGGGATTTGAACTCGTGACTTGCAAAACACTTGCGGTTACATACCTAGCGCCTCAGACAACTGAGCCACGGAGCGGGATGCGAAGGCCTGGCTAATATAGAGTATATATTGTACAACCGGTGTACACTTTTATTTAGTTTTGGCATTTCAAGCAGCTTAGGTGACTATTTGTTGTACTGCGCTCGTGCAGTAAGCGTCGCCCGAGTTTCCACAGTAGCTCACGTCTAGCAATTGCATTTCGTAGATGGAAAAGCGTTCGCAGATGCGTAGTCGTGCTGCTGACCGCTGTGCTCATTGGCGGATCCAGAGAGGGGGTCCGGATGTCCTGACCCCCCCCCCCCCCTAATTTTTTCATTTATACTCCCAAGATCATCTCTAGTTATGAAGATGTCTAGGAGATGTCTAGAAAACGCCTAGTTGATGTTTTTTTTCCTATTTTCTGTTTTGCTTTACAAAATTGCGGTGAATAGGAAACGTTACTATGCTCGTCCTCCTTACCATCATCATCACTGATAGGAGCTGACCCCCTCCTCAGAAAAAACCTGGATCCGCCCCTGGCTGTGCTTGTTCGCGAAGCGCAAAAAAGTGCTTCCCGCGCCCTAGTTTTACGCTGTACGGTAAAAATATCAGTTGATTTTATTTCCTTAGTACCTATATTGACTTCGCTGACTCTTCTCCCGCCTTCAAGAGGCCTTATATTTTCCTACTGGCGTACCAGTCAGCGAAGCGTCGCATGTGCGCTTGTGCAGCGCTTGTGTGAAGCGACCTTGACTTGGAGCTAGATACAGTGTACAAACAAACCAAGTAAAGAAAGGCGCATTCTTCCATTCACAAACGTGTCCTGGCTTCGTTTCAACTAAGCGAACGAATTGCGACAAAGCAATTTTTTTAACCTCCTGGACTGCGACGACCCGCCGGCGGCCGGCGGACAAAACGCTGGGCCGACTGACTCTGTTGGCCGTGCAGTAGCGCCGCAGCCAATTGCCAGCTCATCGCCTCCTGACGTCACACGAAAACGCCACAGAAAATGGGCGAGCGTAAAGAGAGGAGGACAGCATTTTCGAATTAGTTTTTCTACTAAATAAAATCGCGTAAACGCGTCTAGAGTGGTCGAAACATGGCCTGGGGACTCCGGACTACAATTTGTGCTAGTAATCCCGCAATGTTTACATATCACTTCAGTGTCCCTTTAAGGGGGTGCTTTAGGGTCGAAGAGTGCGGTGGCTTCCTAAGCGTTGTGGTGGCGATAACTTCCGGCATCCACATATGTGGTGGTCGCGCCCATGGGGTATTTACGGGCGAGTACGCATGCACGATGTTCACGGGGTTTAACAATGTGCTGCGGGTGCATATTACGGGGATTTGGCCGAACGAATAGGACGGTCCGTGCATGAAGCCCGAGCGAATGTGAGATGTATCCGCCTGAAAGGGAAGGGGGGGGGGGGGGGCGGGGGTAGAAAGGTGGGAAAGTTGAATCATGCGGCCATGACCTCTTGAGCTGTGTTATACATGCAAGGTGTTCCAGTTTGGCAGTGGAAGTGCTTTGAGGGATTAGAAACGCCGCTTTGTAGATTTTTCTGATGAGGCAATGCTGTTCCTCGTTGTAGCGTTAATGGGCAGTTTGACTCGCCTGTTGGGTCGATCTTGACGACAGTAGTGCCAGGAGAGGCCTTGCATCATGCCGGATCAATTGCTGTGGAAAGCAGGGGGTCAGGCACTGGCGGTTCACGGGTGGCGAAGCAAGATGCGGGAGCGAAGGCAAGCCTGTGCGGCTATGTCGGCCCCCTAGAGGGCCATGTTTGCTGAGTGCGCGGAAATAACGACCCCTCCGTGACATGCACTACAGTGCCTAGAAGTATATTCCAGGCACTATACATGCACGCCTTGTTCGCCCTGCGCTCTGCTGGCTCACCCTTTGCTCCCGCAGTTGACGCCTCGCACGCTGAGCCCTGTGGGCGCTTACTGGCGCTCGCTACTGTCGTTCCGCTGCAACAGCGCGGATGCACGTGCAGCGGCAGGCCGTCGGCGTGTGTGGGGCTGCGCGGGAAGGCCCTTCGAAGCGAGGTCGGCTCGTCAGAGCGGAAGGCTGATCCACTGCGCCTCGTGGGCTTCGAGTTAGCGCGCACCCCTTGCCCCATTCCTGGCTTGCCGCGGCGGAAGCCAGTGGAGGCCAAGGTCAAGGACGTGTGCGAGTAGCGGGCGCGCGTTGGACGATTGCTACGTCACGTATACGTGGCTCGTGTCAATCTGTAGCATCCACACACATACTATAGCTCTGGGCCTAAAACCACGGCGAGAGGCAAGTTTCTTCGTGACGATGCTGGTGTTTTCCCGTCTAACGACGAGGAAAGTTGAGTGAATAATTTCGTCCAGGGTGTCAAATATCGATCTTAACTAATTTGCCTGATGTTTGTACCCAGACGTTTGCTTCAAGATGAGAGTAACAAAATCTTACTGGAAAAGTCCAATAGGAAGAGGCTGACTTCTATCGCTCCCATTCGGACGCGTCAGTTAAACATGGATGCAACGAACCTCTATGTAAGGAATTCCTGGATTCAACGAAGTTTTTCAATCCCCATTTCCAGCCCCATTGAAACCCATGTGTTTGCGACCTCTATGTAACGAAGGTGTTGCGACGGTTAACCTTGATGTAACTAATTCGCTGCGTCGACGAGGCATTATTTTTTGCACTTTTTCTGACAAATCGGCCGGACAAACGCAGTAATTTAGTGAATTCCGCCCGCTTCGCAAACTAGCGTGCGTTTCCATGTGTGAGTGCGGTGTCCGTTCGGTGCTAGGCCTGTCTGCCGACGTGTAGTCGCGCGTCTCCACTGGTATCTGTGGTGAAGGATCGTCGGGGATGAGTTCTGCTGCAAGAAAACGAAAAGTTTTAAGTTTCCAAGAAGAGCTCGCAACTTTAAATGCCGTCTCCGCAGTCATGAAAGAAGAACGTCGAAAGAAGAAAGAACAGCAGAAAGAACAAAGAAGAACAGTATCTCAGCTAGCAACCTAGCTCTCACCAATGTTGAGTGCGAAAAAGAGCATCAAGTCTCCGAAAAGGCTCCCTTTCACCACAGGTTCGCTCATTGAAACGTGTAAGGCACAGCCAAGTGTCAAAGCGCAAACGTTATACTTAGGTTCCGTTTGTGAGGAGGGGAGTCAGTGATCTTCCTTCTGTGGAGTGCCGTGTAGTGGCTATGTCCGTGGGAAAGCAGGAGGCGCAAGTCACGCAGTTTTCACGGTGAAATGAATCCTTGAAGGTAGAGCTCACCGACACTGATATCTAGCACTTGGTTTTGTTTCTGCTTCATTCTCGCTAGCCTTAGCTCAGAATCTGCGCGTAACGAAAACCACCATGTAACGAAGAATTCGAATTTTCGTCAACTTCGTTACATCCAGGTTTAACTGTATATAACCCAGGCCGCACCCGCACTGTGTGACGGCGAAAAGACGTGGCGCTCGGGCGGGCACGGCGCATGGCACCAGTTGATTCCCCGCGACGCTTGAAGCAACAGCGTGCGACAGCGCTGCCTGGCTCATGCGCACTCTGCGCGCACAGCTTCGGAGAGGCGCGGGCGCAAAGCGGAAGAATGGAGTCCATTTGGAAAACGACGACGGAGTAAATAACCAAGGGGAAAAAAAAATGGCGGCTCTCGGCCAGAGGGATGCACTAAGAGGAGGACTGCTGCCCATGCCGCGTCGGACGCAGAAAGCAACCGAGGGCAGCCGAGCGAGAGCCGTATTTCGGGAGGCAACATCTCCACTCGGTAATCGCGCGCGGGGTTCCTCCGCTGTAGTCTGCTCCACCTCCCCCCGGAGCTCGCCAGTTCTGAAGACATAAACTGCGTTCATTTATCTGAAACGTGGCCCGCCTCTGAAAGGAGGCGCGCAGCGCAGTACTCGACTGCGGACGTCTTACTCGCATTTTTCTCCCCCTTTGTTTCGACGGAGAAAGACTCAAACGCGGACCTGAAAAAGAAATGAAACTGCTTAAACGCAGTGGGAGCGCGACAAGCGAACGTAACGGCCGCCGCAATGCCCTATAGACACAGCCGCAGGCAGAAGAAAGAGGGAGATGAACAGTGGCACAGGCGAGGCTCGTAGAAAAATATAACGCTCGCTCTAGGCCGCTGTAAGAGACATAAGTACCAAGCCAAACGCAGGTCGGGAAGAGAATGAACATCGCCAAAACATAAAAGTTTCGCCGCGGGAGGAGAGGCGGTGGCGAGAACACAAGCCCAGGCGGAGAATCGATGAGAAAACAGAAGGGAAGGCAAAAACAGCGCCAAAGGAGCGAATGCAGCGGGAGTGGTACTGAGCGAGCGAAGCTGACAGGACAGGCGCGTAGTACGGCGGAGGAAGGAGGGCCTTTTGATGATTGCGCACTGCCTCAGCGACTGCCCGCAACAGCTCGGAGCCGCTCTTTCCACCCCTGCCGGCGGCCAGACGCGTCGTTCCTCCATTCATTGCCAGCGCAACTTTCGGGAGTGGCCCTGGGTGCGTCGTTCCCACGTGTCCGCTGTTCGAGTCCGTCCACGGAGGCCGCCACGGCTCCCCGCACCGGAACTGGGGAGCTGATATTGTGCGCGGCCAACGCCACAGCATGCTGCGAGAGAGCGCATCCACCTTTGCGTCTGCGCAATGCGTACCTACACTGCTAACGTGGTCTGTCTGGAAAGGGAGCGTGGCAGCGAACGCTGCTGCTCGGCTTGGTGCAGGTGCAGACCACGCGAATATGCCGAGGCAAGAAGAGGCGACGCTGTGCCTGTAGCAAACTTCTTACCGCCGACGGAAGCTGGCCTTGGGCGCTACGGGAGAGTTTCCCTGCTCGCTAATGCTGACGCTACTGTATAGGGTGTACTCAATACTGGGCTGTCGACCACTCGGCGGCGCTACCTGCGCGGAGCCGACGACGCAGTACCTGCGATGGCACTCCCACGCGCGGGCAGCGCGTTCGAAATAGCGCAGAAAGGCTCCAGCCACGAAAGAAAAAAATAGGGCGTTCGAAATGACGCAAGACAGCTCCAGAACACGAAATTAAAGCAAGAGCCAAAGAACAAACTCCCGCTGGCGCAGTTTCAGGCAGTGGCGTGCGAGCACTGCGAAGGCGGGAAATTTGAAATGCAGCAGTGACCGGATAACGGCGCTGAAGGTCATTATGGCGAATCACTGCTCTGCACTGCCGACAGCTTTTACATTGAGTGGAACGGCTATAACTTTTTTAAGTGCACATCCACAATTCTCGAATCTAGTTCAAAACGCATCATGATCGAGAGGTTCGTGAGTCCTAGCTTATCTATAAGTTTAAGTCAGCGTCGTTTGGCATCAATGAAAGTTATGGGAAACTCCGATGTGTTTCCTGCGATTCAAATTTCGGCTTTCGGCTTCTCCTCCCCCTCCCTCCTTTTTATTCATATGCTGGAATTCTGCATTCCTCGGGATAGTGTTCTGCCTGTTCATTTCTTTCCCTCGATAATATTCTCCCATCAGTTGGCGACCCCCAGTAGACGGTTGTAGTTTCGTGCTAGCACCGCTTTCTTTAGCACAGTGGCTTCACTAAAACAAATTTGACCAGCAAGTCTGGACATTATGTTATGGGTAGAAGGCTGTGGTACAATTGTGTGCTTTGATACTCTCACCTTGTAATTTATTTGTGCACGAGAGCGAGTGTGATTGCTTTCCTCTCCATTTTCTTTTTGTATTCCTGCTTTCTAATATTTATTGCTGCCCGCTTCGGAGTTCCTTGAGGGCAGCATATGCCGACCAGATGTGTACCTCCAAGTGCGCGTCATGTGCGTGGACCTGCCAACTGCTATCTTTCTTTTCATGACTTGTTTGACCCTGCCTCTTTTTTCCTACTGCTTTTTGCTGCTCTTTAGATAGGATTTAATATTTCCTTTATTTTACATCTTTGGAGATGGGGGAGGCAAGGAAAAAAAAGCTGTACAATCATCCACGGCCGCGCCTGAGCGGCAGCGCACGCTGTGTTGATACCAACGCGTGCGCGCACGCCTCCGCTCCAGCCCGGTCGCGAATCAGCTTGACTTGCTCCCGCCCCCCAACATAAAATACAATATAACATGTTCAATTTTTCCGCAGTGAACCGCGTACAATAAACACACCGACAAAAGAAAGGAGAAAACAAAAAAAGGTGAAACAAACAATCAGCAGTCTTTGCAATAACATAAAGCGCACGATAATCCCGGTTGCAAGCGTTTTTTACATAATACGAAATAAAAGAACAGTTGTGTACAGAAAGAAGAATATATACTGTTACAACAGGTAAACACAGGAAAATACATGAAATAAAATCGGTAGCAATCACTTGGTTTGTAGGTTAAAGAAGGCCCGCAATTTCTTGACCATTGACCTTTCGATAACAATGGTGTTTGTATGGCAAAAATTTAGTAATTCTGGAAGTTTGTGTTTCAAAATTTGGGTTCCATAGTTTGTTCTGCAGACGTCAATTTTCCAGATTTACACTCATTTCCGGTCGAAACTCCCTGCCCGACTGCTTCCTGCCACCACAAGAAGCCAAGTATAGTACTGTCTCATGTTTCAATCACCTGACTCTGATTCTTACAACGGATGTGTATGGCCAGATGTGCGCCATATGCTTGCATGGGCATATCTTCTTTTGACCACTCTCTTGCCCCAAGTTACCACGGGACACTGAAAATAGCAATTACTTTGTTAAATTCTTTTAGTACTTCTTTCTCATGTTCGTACCACGGGACTGTAATTTCTTTGTTACCTTTTTTATGCCCATGCCAAATGCGTGTATAGGCATATCTTCTTTTGATCCCACTCTTTCCCCCCCTTGCCACGGGACACTAAAAATAGCAATTACCTTGTTAAAAAAATTTCTTTCGCTCTTTTTTCTTTGGTTCTTTTTTGTCATGGTCATACCGCGTGACTGTGATTTTTTTGTTATCTTGTTTTTGTTTCCCTCTACGACTTCTCTCAATGTTTTCGCCGCCCACCAGCCATGATCCCATTAAACAAACTGTCCTCCTCGCCCTGCCCTCTCCCTGGCTACATTCTCGCTATATACAACCCGGAAATTATTCTGTGCTCTGAAGAAAGGAAGTCCTCTTCCTAAAACGGCAGTAAACTTTTACTTTTTTATATTTTTCTCTTGTATCTCTGTCCTTACTTACCTTTATTTTCCCGCGCTCTTTGTGTGTGAGTTTTTGTTTCCATACTATATATATATATATATATCTATATATCAAGGTTGCAGTCGTCATTGCCAGTGCTATTCGGCTTTTTTTTCGAAATATATAATAGGGCCGAATGACGTGTGCTGGTCACGTTTCTTTGATTCATTGATAAATAAGCGAAAATATAAGTCGAGAAAAAATCCGCCGTTTTCCGGGAGCGGGACTCGAACCCACATCTCCGCATAACCGGTGCGGTGCGTTAACCAATTACGCTATCCCCACAGCGGCTTCTCTCTCGACTTTAAAGCGGGGGTTTATATTTACAAGAGCTCTGAGGCCGGTCAACTAGCGCCGCCCCTCGACTACCGCGGGAGACGTAGAACGTCTTCTTTCCCAGCGGCCGCCACGTAGAACGTGGTCGGAGGTCGGGGTTAGCAATTGGCATATCCGAACTGCTGGAGCCAGTGCCTCGTAATGCATGTAGCAGAACAGAGATATATATATATATATATATATATATATATATATATATATATATATATATATATATATATATATATATATATATATAGCGAATCAGAAAATGGGGAATGAGGGGCTCCGTGAATTAAGACAGAAAATAAGGGTTGGCAGTCAAGAAAACCTCGGAAAGCAAAGGGGAGGTTGTGGTGGGTCATAGAAAGAGATGAAGAATTTTTTGAGTCGAAAAGAAAGTGGTGAAAAAATGCCCGCCGGGTGGGATCCGAACCCACGACCTCCAGAATACCGGTCTGGTGCGATAACCACTACGCTACCAGCGGGGCTGTTTCCCCAGCACTTTCTCGGGTATTTATGTTAAGGTGTTTTTGTTTCCTGCACTTGGGGGTGGTAGCCAGCGCCACTCGGACTATTCGGGGTGAAGGGGACCTTCTTTTTAACCCCCGGGTCGTGACTGCCAACCCTTATTTTCTGTCTTAATTCACGGAGCCCCTCATTCCCCATTTTCTGATTCGCTACATGCTTAGCGAGGGCCTCTGTTCTGGCAGTCTTGGTGCCAAAGGGAGCTTAAGAGGGTTCAACGCTGGTCGACCACTCTCGACATGTCGTAGATATTGAGTCACGACCCGGGGGTTAAAAAGAAGGTCCCCTTCACCCCGAGTAGTCCGAGTGGCGCTGGCTACCACCCCCAAGTGCAGGAAACAAAAACACCTTAACATAAATACCCGAGAAAGTGCTGGGGAAACAGCCCCGCTGGTAGCGTAGTGGTTATCGCAGCAGACCGGTATTCTGGAGGTCGTGGGTTCGGATCCCACCCGGCGGGCATTTTTTCACCACTTTCTTTTCGACTCAAAAAATTCTTCATCTCTTTCTATGACCCACCACAACCTCCCCTTTGCTTTCCGAGGTTTTCTTGACTGCCAACCCTTATTTTCTGTCTTAATTCACGGAGCCCCTCATTCCCCATTTTCTGATTCGCTACATGCTTAGCGAGGGCCTCTGTTCTGGCAGTCTTGGTGCCAAAGGGAGCTTAAGAGGGTTCAACGCTGGTCGACCACTCTCGACATGTCGTAGACATTGAGTCACGACCCGGGGGTTAAAAAGAAGGTCCCCTTCACCCCGAGTAGTCCGAGTGGCGCTGGCTACCACCCCCAAGTGCAGGAAACAAAAACAAAAACAAAAACAAAAAAAGGAAAAAAAACAAAAATGGAGTACCCATGCTGGTTCCAAAAACTTGCAAAAGTAAGACGAGTCAAATTCAAAATATTCGAGAGTTAAAACTAGCTTTAACAAAGTTATGTACACTTCTGGCGCATGTCGGTGCGGGTTCTCTGATAAAGCTTTTGAAATAGCTTCGATTCCTTCGACGAAAGGGATGTTTGTATTCAATGCGGCTAAGTCAAGAGTAACAAGGACGGTTCCACTTGGTAGGCGCCCACCCTTATTTATCTCTTCTACTATGCGGAGGAAGTGGGGGGTGTCCTGAACGAATGAAGGAAGAGCCGGAATGTCGGATAGGTAATGATTCAGAAACAGAAATAATGCTTCCGTTGGGGTATTGTTATTCGAAACTATGGGTGTGCCAGGAATGTCGGCAGTGAACAATAATTCTAGGGGTACTTTGTGGACTTTTCGGAGGAGGTAGAAACGTCCTGCATGCTTATTATTGGTTTTCATGAAATTCAAGTGAGTGGTCGTTATTAATTCTTTATATCGCAGATCTGTGAGGCTCTAAAGGATTTTTAGGCTGTACTCATGCCTCGGATCGTTATCTAAGGGCTTGTAGTGGCAAGGGTTATTGAGATGCCTATAAGCTTCATCTTTGTATTTTCCCATACGTAAAACAACTACGCTACCACATTTGTCGGCTGGCTTTATGGCTATGTCGCTTCTGGCTGATATGCCATTCAGGGTAACTTCTTCCGACGGAGTTAGGTTCTTGCGCTTGTTTGATCGCTTAGTTGTCAATATTTCTCTTGTTACTGATTTTAAGTACAGATCTAATTCTGGAGATTGATCTATATCTGGAGTCCAAGTGCTAAGAGGGTGGAGGGTGCGTTCGTCAATGTCAGGTTGGTCCTGTTTTTCCGAAAAAAACTCACTTAGTCTCATTCTCCGAGAAAATTTAGTAAGATCTTTATGCGACTCGCATTCATTCACACGGGTATTTGTGGGACAGAAAGTTAGACCTCTTTCTAGGATACCTTTTTCGTCGGCCGTTAGTGTTTTGGAAATGTCAATAACGTCTGGGTAAGATACCGAGGGAGCTTATTTTTCATTAGGAATATTGGCTGGGGGAGGAGGTTCTACTAAAGTAATCTCTGTATCGAGGGGGAACGTGACATGACCTAATATAGTCCGGGTGATTGAGAGGCTGATTTTCTACAGTGCAAGCTGTATTTCGCGAGGGAAGCTGGTCACGTTGAAAATCAACCGCTTGCTTATCGCTAAGATAATTTTCCTAGCTATTTATAAAAATATTGAGATCTAGTTTCTCCTGCTCAGTTAGCGGAAGAGCTTCAATCTCGTCGTTGAAGAGGCTGAGTTGGCTAGTACAGTGGTGTCTAGGAATTTCTAGGAGGGAAAGCGAAGCATTATTCAGAATACCTTGCCACCTGGCAGCTAGTTCAGGAGGGAGCACACCAAGGAAACAACTAACTTTTAGGCGGAGGCCTTTGGGGATCTTTTTGCTTTGGAGATACGAGGAGTACCGTAATTACCCGATTTTAACGCGCCCCCGATTCTAACGCGCACCCTGTTTTCCTGGCAGAAAAACAGAAAAAACTTGCACTTCCGATTGTAACGTGCACGGAACTTTCCGAGCAAGAAAAACGAATGCGAGATAAACGGGCGATTTATTTCTCGAAGTATTCTCACCCATCTCTCTTCTCGTGGCTCTCCGCTGACCACAACATCTCGTCCTTGGTGCCGTCAAGCGCGTTCGCGATGCCACACTTCATAACGAACGTTCAACCATGATCGATGGGATCGTGGCCCATGCCTCGCACGCCCATCCTGCGAACTTCTCCAGAGGCGCACGCTTCAGCCGACCACTCATTTTGAACGCGTGAGAGCCGCTGCCGCCATTGCTGTTATCAACTGCACAAGTGGAACGATTTGACGATTTGTGTCAACGCCGATTGAAAAGACTGGGCGCCTATGCTTCCTGCGTCCGAAAAATTGTTGCCAAAAGCTTTGGCGCCAATGGGCAAGACGAAATTTTCGTTGTTTCAGCACTTTCGGTTTCGTATCCGATTCTAACGCGCATGCGATTTTTCGACCTATGTTTCCGGAAAAAAGGTGCGCGTTAGAATCGGGTAATTACGGTATGTTTTGAGATTAAGTCTGTAGTTGGTTTGTTTGCCGGCTAGTTTTTGAGATTTAAGGAAACAGCGGAATTTAGGGGTTGGAACATCAGGTCTAGTCGGTTGTAGTCATTTGTGTTTGTTTCGAGCAGAAATCCGGGGTGACACTATGTTGCTGGGAATCAGTTGTTTAGGGGAGCTCCTAGGGGTGAGGTCCACATCGATGCCTGTTTGGGTGCTTCTTTGCGTTATACTGCGTGTTGGGGTCTGCGTGATGTCTTTGGTGGGTCGGGTTGTTGTTCGCTTGCGTGCTGTAGAGCTGGTGTTGCGGCCACTTCCAGGGTTTGTGTGCTGCCGTCACAAGTGTTGCTCTTAGGTGGACATGACATTTCGCTACTGTTGGGGGTGTTGGGCTGGTTCTGTTGTTCTGTGCTCGGCGGAGACGGGAGGCTGATGCGTGAAGTTGGGAGCGTCACCTTAAATGAGTTCCTCAGCCTGTACTTGATGTTTTCGGAAATCTGTCGGACACCTCGAAAGTTAAAGTGTAGTCCGTCCTTGACCAGGTGTCCTAGGGGGTCGTGGTGAATTTTTGCGTAGTGGACGATGTCAATGTTTCCTTTGTTGTGTCCAAGGTACGCGAGGAAGTCGTTGAGCTTAGCTGACCTTTGTGAATGAGCTAGAAGTCTGTGTGTCTGGGGTATGTCTGGCTTGTGTTTGTTTTCGATCCTAGGAAGTACTGTTGTCAGGGTTATCTTTGCGTTTGGCCTGTTGGTCTGAACGTCGTGAATAAGAGTTTTCATGGCCACGATGGTGCTTTCAGCGGTGTTGTTCTTTAAATCGTTAGTGCCAAAGTGAAGAATGAAGTGAGTGAGCGATATTGCGTGGGGCGGCGTCAGTGAGTTTATGTCGTGGGCTGTGGCGTTAACGGATTGTGGCGTTATCCTGACATTAACGAACGCACCCTCCACCCTCCTAGCACTTGGACTCCAAATATAGATCAATCTCCAGAATTAGATCTGTACTTAAAATCAGTATCAAGAGAAATATTGGCAACAAATAAGCGATCAAACAAGCGCAAGAACCTAACTCCGTCGAAAGAAGTTACCCTGAATCGCCTATCAGCCAGAACCGACATAGTCATAAAGCTAGCCGACAAAGGTGGCAGCGTAGTTGTTTTACGTATGGGAAAATACAAAGATGGAGCTTATAGGCAGCTCAATAACCCTTGCCACTACAAGCCATTAGATAACGATCCGAGCCAGGAGTACAGCCTAAAAATCCTTATAGCCTCACAGATCTGCGATCTAGAGAATTAATAACGACCACTGACTTAAATTTCATGAAACCGAATAATAAGCATGCAGGACGTTTTCACCTCCTCCCAAACGTCCACAAAGTCCCCGTAGTAATATTGTTCACGGCCGACATTCCTGGCAGACCCATAGTTTCGAATAAAAATGCCCCAACCGAAGCATTATCACTGTTCCTGAATCATTACCTATCCGAAATTCCGGCTGTTCTTCCTTCATTCGTTCATGACACCCCCCACTTCCTCCGCATAATAGAAGAGATAAATAAAGGTGGGCGCCTACCCAGTAAACCCTCCTTGTTACTCTTGACGTAGCCGCATTCCATACAAACACCCCTTTCGTCGAGCGAATCCAAGCTATTTCAAAAGCTTTATCAGAGAACCCGCACCAACATGCGCCAGAAGTGTACATAACTTTGTTAAAACTAGTTTTAACTCTCAATTATTTTGAATTTGACTCGTCTTACCTTTGCAAGTTTTTGGAACCAGCATGGGTACTCCATTCGCGCCGACCTATGCCAATATTTTCATTAGGCCACTTGAAGCCACCCTATTAAGTTTTTTTCCGCATAAAACTCAGATTTATCTCCACTACATAGACATCTTCATGATTTGGGAACACGGTTTCGCGACTCTAGAAACGTGTATATCTCATCTCAATTCTTCGCATCCGACTATTAAGTTCTCCTGCCAGTATTCTGAAAAAGAAGTGAACTTCCTGGATGCTACCGTCATTCTAGACAACGGTAAACTTAAAACCACGCTTTTTAGAAAATCAACAGACAGGCAGCAGTATCCTAGATTATAAAAGCCATCACCCGAGACACTGCAAGCAAGGGATCTTTGTAGGACAAGCTACCAGGCTTAGAAGAGTATGCAGTGATGTCAGTGACTGCGTAGAACACCTAGGCGAACTTAAGTCCACACTTATGAACAGGAACCACTCCAAAAGCTCGCTCGAACAGGCGTACCAACGTGCGTCTAATCTCAAAAGGGATGACGTGATCATCAAACAGCGACAAAACGAAAGCGCCAGGCCGCCTGCCCTAATAACTATATTTTCAAGCGCCCTCCCAAACGTAAACAATATACTGCGGAAGTACTATCCCATTTTAGCCAGTAACGACCGACTCCCAGAAAAAACGGCGGATTTTTTCTCGACTTATATTTTCGCTTATTTATCACTGTATCAAAGAAACATGATAAACACACGTCATTCGACACTATTAAAATATTTCGGAAACAGCCGAATAGCACTGGCAATGACGATTGCAACCTTGATATGTGTCCTTACCGAGTCGCTCATCGCGTATCTTTCTGTTCTGCTACATGAATTACGAGGGCTCTGGCTCCAGAAGTTCGGGTATGCCAATTGCTAACCCCGACTTCCGACCACGTCTTACGTGGCGGCCGCTGGGAAAAAACACGTTCTACGTCTCCCGCGGTGGTGGAAGGGCGGCGCTAGTTGACCGGCCTCAGAGCGCTTGTAAATATAAACCCCCGCGGTTAAGTCGAGAGAGGAGCCGCTGCGGAATAGCATAATTGGTCAGTGCACCGCACGCGTAATGCGGAGATGTGGGGCCGACTCCCGCTCCCGTTAAAAACGGCGGATTTTTTCGCGAACTATATTTTCGCTCATTTATCACTGTATCAAAGAAACATGATAAACACACGTCATTCGACACTATTAAAAATATTTCAGAAGCAGCCAAATAGCACTGGCAATGACGACTGCAACCTTGATATATATATATATATATATATATATATATATATATATATATATATAGTCGTGAAGTGGAGTCCTTAGTTGCTGCAGGAATACGCACAAAGTAGAAGTACGCTCTTCGGAGACTTTATTTCCAACGTTTCGACCTGAGACAGGTCTTCCTCAGGAATGAAGGGAAAATCGTACGGACTCAGAGTGGGGGCGGCGCCCCGAAACACAAGCCACATGGGAAACAAACACACAAACGACCACACACAGCATACAGAGCTTATTCTGCCAAAGGCAGGCGAAAAAGAGCCTTCAGAAAAAAAAAAAAAAAAAAAAGGCGAAAGGAAGAGGGAGGAACAAGGTGGCAAGGAGGAGGCAAGAAAGAGGCAAGGAGGAATACACTGCATGAACGCGGGTTGTGGGGATAACAGAAAATGCGACGAGTTCACGGATGGCGAAAGGCCCAAAAACATCCGGTGTCTCCGGGAGGGAAAAACTACAAAGCACACGCCGCCACGAGCAGCGAGTTTACATGCGCGTCACCGGTAACAAGGATTAACTACTGACCGTCTTCAGTGGCATGGTCAAGAATGCAAGCGGGGCCAATTACTGCATCTGAAGCGCAGGCAGCCTCCACGACTTTGGGGGGTCCCACAAAAGCCAATGGGGGAGCCCATTTGAGGCGTCCCCTTCTCCGCCTAAGCCTCCATTTGTACACGGCGTCGCGTCGTGTCGCGCCAGGTCAATGTACGGCCTGTTAACTGTTAGTACTCGGCTGTCGCCGGCACGCGTGGAGCCCTGGGCCCAATTCACGAAAATATGTCGGAGCGCGGCAATTTAAAAACAAAAAATGAAAACAAGAAGAGAGAGGCGACCGTCGGTATGTGCCGTGCCTCTGGGGCAACCAAAAAGAAAAAAAAAAGAAAAAGAGGGAAACAATGAAAAAGAGAAACAAAGCAAAACATGAGTGGAAAGACAGGAAGGACGCGTGCACTCCGTGAACACCAGCATTGGGGATCACAATGTGATTACAAAACACCCGAGGCATAAGCCACAACAGGCACCAAAATAAAATACTTCTTACACGCTCGGTTGGAACTAAAAGCTTCAACATTCCGTTTCACATTTCTCAAGGATAAAATGGGTATGACATATGGTGACATAAACAGGCAATGGGTACCATCTGGTTATTAATGAGGCATGTTATGCTTGCTGAGCGTTGAGACAAGGAAATGAGAGAAAAAAATATAAAAATAAAAATAGCGGGGACGGGAAGGGAAGTGTTGGTAGGGGGTCGGGAGCGGACGAGATAATTGTAGTGACTGCGGAACATAATGGTAGGTTGTTGGTGTTACAATGTACAACCTCACACCTGGAGCAACAGGCTGCCCGTAAACATCAGACCGTGCAATGCCCTGCGCGGGAAGGGCCGATAGCAAAAGGACAACAAAACTACAAGGTCTCGTATGTCCCGGGGTCACTATGCTTCAATGGTCATGCAGCGTACGAATTACAGTCATAGTCCCAGGACTCTCATTAAGACCCCCCTTCAGGGTATTAAATTTGTAGATTAAGTAAGACTCACATTGTTCTCGCTCCCTACAGCTAGAAAAACTGCTCTGTAGAAGCGTGACTTTAATGTCACCGAAAGAGTGATTTTGCATCGCTAGGTGTCTGGACAAGGGAAGGTTTGGGAGTGCCTTGGTGTGATAGCGGTGATTGTTAAACCGCATTCGAAAAGGTCCATCCGTCTGTCCTATGTACTGCATATTACATCCGCCACACTCCAATAGGTAAACCAAATTTGACGAGTCACAATCGAATGACCCACGTATAGAATATCGGAAGTCCGAATGTGTGCTAATTGCCACCCTCGCGGTCTGCACGTGTTTACACACCAAACATCTGTTTTTGCCACATGGTCGGCAGCCTAATTGCTGGGCGTCCCTGTCTTTGGCGTGGACAAGATAGTCCCCTATGCTTTTTGCGCGCCTGTATATTACACGCGGAGGATCACTGAAAATTTGGGAAAGTCGTTCGCTCTGCTGAAGAATGTTGAAGTGCTTTTTTAAAATTTTTATTCACGTTCGGTGGGCTACTAGTAAAAGTTAAGACCAAATTAGCGCGGGAATTATTCTCATCATTCACGTGCGACCCCTGTAGCAGTGTGTTACGATTTAAACTTGCCGCCCTAGAAATGGCATCGTCAACAAGGGCCGGCGGGTAACGCTGTTTGACGAGGACGCCCCGCATTCGGCTGGCGTTCGAACGAAAGTCTTCATCCCTGGAGCAAATTCTTCTAAATCTATGTGCCTGGGAATAAGGGATAGCCGTTCTGCAATGGCGTGGGTGGCAGCTGTTGAAGTGCAGGTACTGTTGGCGGTCTGTAGGTTTCCTGTACACACTCGTCTCCAGTGACCCCGCCCGCACATGAACCTGAACGTCCAAGAAACTAATTTCGGTGCGAGAGTACTCGTATGTGAATGAGATATTAGGATGAACTGTGTTGAATTCTTCTATAAAGGCAATAAGTCGTTGCTCAGTGTCTGTCCATATCATGAAAATGTCGTCAAGGAATCGCTTGTACAGTGCAGGTGAACTGTCTGAAGTAGAGAGGAATTTGGTTTCAATATTGTGCATGAATATGGTGGCATAATTAGGGGCCATTTTTGTTCCCATCGCAGTACCACTTGTTTGGAGAAAGTATTTGTTTTCAAATTCAAAACTGTTGAGTTCTAATACGAGACGCGTTAATACCTCAACAACCCTCGGGCTGGGAGAGTCTTCTTCGCGGTGTTCGTTGTACGACTGAATGAGGGCACTGATGCCATCGCTGTGCGGAATGTTGGTATAAAGGGAGGTCACGTCCAATGTTACGAGAAATGCACCGTCCGGCAGAACCATTCCCTCGATTTCTTGGAGAAAATGGTTAGTGTCCCGTAAGTATGATGGAAATTGAGGGGGTATATCGCGAATGAGGTAATCTATATAACCTGAAATTGGCTCTGTGATGGTGCTCTGTGATGGCCCCCACTGACCCATGTGACTTCCCCGAATCCAGCTACCGGTCCTCACCCTCACAACTCCCTTGACTCAACACCCGCCGGAGGTGCAACTGCCATTCCTGAGACTCCAGCTCCACAACCGGAGGTACTTCCCCCACGCCGACCACGTAAGCAGAGTGCCAGCCCTGAAGCCCATCAGGTGGACCCGACACCAGGACCCGAGTCACCCTTCCTACGCCTCCGACGACGAAGGTGTTCCGGCCCTGGCTTCACCGCAGAGCTCCGACGGGGAAATGGACGCACGTCTCCCAAGTTACCCACAACGAGCACCCCCCAGACAACACCGCAGCAACCCCTGTCAGGGATAGCACCGCAAGATCGCGCAGCGCTGCACACACTTTCCACGGGGGACAGTGCAGGACGCTGTCAAAACTCCAGCTCCAAGGTACAACCTTAGGAAATGCCCTGGATCGGCCCGCCGAGTGCAGAGTGATTGACGTGTTGGCCCCGAGCCCAAGCCGACTTCCTCTTCCTCAGGTGCCGTAACCTTAAAATCGAAAGAATTCTTAAAAGTCAGGAAAATTGTAGACAAGCGCGTACGCCATGACCTTCATGTTCGTACCCTTCAAACATATAAGCTAGAAGGTATTGTACCCAAAGGGCTCCGTATTTCACTGCCTCCTTCAATGAAGAACCTATCTAATGAGAATGTAGAAAAATGGAATCGAATACTAAATACTGCTTCTCTAGAATTACTCCAGGTCACAATAGAGCACTCTGAAGTAATGTTAACGTCACTTCTGGGAGAGGAGCGTCGAGTCCGGGAAAGTGCCTTACTTTCAGCACCGGAACTCGAGGAGCTGAATTTATTTGAGGCCAAAAAAACCCTCGATGTTTCAAGGACAAAGTTAAAAAAACTCGAACGGGATAACGTCCCGGGGCATGGCGGGTCGTATGCGAGGGGCGTCAGACAACAACCGTGTCTGCCTCTTGTGGATGCGGTTGACCGCGAGGAGGGTGTTGACAGCATGCCGGGGGAACCGCCGCTGGGGGTTGAATGCGGCGACGGGGGCGGGCAAATCGTTAATTTATCGAAGATTAAATTAAGCGCCACTGAGATATCTGTTCTGTCCCGGGGTCTCACATTTTGCCCGAGCAACGGGAAGTACTCAGAATTAACACTCCTGAAAGATTTAGATAATTTTGCCCGTACTCTGCGTTTACGAGAGTACTTCTTCGATAGAAGTGATGGGGAGAACGCCAAACCTTCTTTCGTCGCCAAGCACCACTGGACCCCCAGTGCACAAAGGGAGGAAAATCTCGACTTGTATATTCGTGCCGTCCAGAGAGACGTTTTCCAAGCATACCAATCACGCCGAACCCGTGATCACAACATCACAAAAAACGAACAGGATGCTCTCAATGCATTGAGTAACCGACAGGACATTGTAATCAAACCAGCTGACAAGGGAGGGGGGATTGTTATTCTCGACCGGAATGATTACGTCAAAGAAGGGGATCGGCAATTAGGTGACCAGAAATTCTATAAGCCCCTTCTATCAGACCCTACTAAAGAACACCAAAAAATTGTAAATAACGTGCTGGAGCAACTTGTGGGGGCCCGAGAAATTGATAGAAAACTTGCCAGGGCACTAACATCGGCCCACCCAGTGGTTGGCCGCTTTTACATGCTTCCAAAATTACACAAAATTGGAAATCCCGGCCGCCCAATTATATCGGGAATAGGCACCATCACAGAGCCAATTTCAGGTTATATAGATTACCTCATTCGCGATATACCCCCTCAATTTCCATCATACTTACGGGACACTAACCATTTTCTCCAAGAAATCGAGGGAATGGTTCTGCCGGACGGTGCATTTCTCGTAACATTGGACGTGACCTCCCTTTATACCAACATTCCGCACAGCGATGGCATCAGTGCCCTCATTCAGTCGTACAACGAACACCGCGAAGAAGACTCTCCCAGCCCGAGGGTTGTTGAGGTATTAACGCGTCTCGTATTAGAACTCAACAGTTTTGAATTTGAAAACAAATACTTTCTCCAAACAAGTGGTACTGCGATGGGAACAAAAATGGCCCCTAATTATGCCACCATATTCATGCACAATATTGAAACCAAATTCCTCTCTACTTCAGACAGTTCACCTGCACTGTACAAGCGATTCCTTGACGACATTTTCATGATCTGGACAGACACTGAGCAACGACTTATTGCCTTTATAGAAGAATTCAACACAGTTCATCCTAATATCTCATTCACATACGAGTACTCTCGCACCGAAATTAGTTTCTTGGACGTTCAGGTTCATGTGCGGGCGGGGTCACTGGAGACGAGTGTGTACAGGAAACCTACAGACCGCCAACAGTACCTGCACTTCAACAGCTGCCACCCACGCCATTGCAGAACGGCTATCCCTTATTCCCAGGCACATAGATTTAGAAGAATTTGCTCCAGGGATGAAGACTTTCGTTCGAACGCCAGCCGAATGCGGGGCGTCCTCGTCAAACAGCGTTACCCGCCGGCCCTTGTTGACGATGCCATTTCTAGGGCGGCAAGTTTAAATCGTAACACACTGCTACAGGGGTCGCACGTGAATGATGAGAATAATTCCCGCGCTAATTTGGTCTTAACTTTTACTAGTAGCCCACCGAACGTGAATAAAAATTTTAAAAAAGCACTTCAACATTCTTCAGCAGAGCGAACGACTTTCCCAAATTTTCAGTGATCCTCCGCGTGTAATATACAGGCGCGCAAAAAGCATAGGGGACTATCTTGTCCACGCCAAAGACAGGGACGCCCAGCAATTAGGCTGCCGACCATGTGGCAAAAACAGATGTTTGGTGTGTAAACACGTGCAGACCGCGAGGGTGGCAATTAGCACACATTCGGACTTCCGATATTCTATACGTGGGTCATTCGATTGTGACTCGTCAAATTTGGTTTACCTATTGGAGTGTGGCGGATGTAATATGCAGTACATAGGACAGACGGATGGACCTTTTCGAATGCGGTTTAACAATCACCGCTATCACACCAAGGCACTCCCAAACCTTCCCTTGTCCAGACACCTAGCGATGCAAAATCACTCTTTCGGTGACATTAAAGTCACGCTTCTACAGAGCAGTTTTTCTAGCTGTAGGGAGCGAGAACAATGTGAGTCTTACTTAATCTACAAATTTAATACCCTGAAGGGGGGTCTTAATGAGAGTCCTGGGACTATGACGGTAATTCGTACGCTGCATGACCATTGAAGCATAGTGACCCCGGGACATACGAGACCTTGTAGTTTTGTTGTCCTTTTGCTATCGGCCCTTCCCGCGCAGGGCATTGCACGGTCTGATGTTTACGGGCAGCCTGTTGCTCCAGGTGTGAGGTTGTACATTGTAACACCAACAACCTACCATTATGTTCCGCAGTCACTACAATTATCTCGTCCGCTCCCGACCCCCTACCAACACTTCCCTTCCCGTCCCCGCTATTTTTATTTTTATATTTTTTTCTCTCATTTCCTTGTCTCAACGCTCAGCAAGCATAACATGCCTCATTAATAACCAGATGGTACCCATTGCCTGTTTATGTCACCATATGTCATACCCATTTTATCCTTGAGAAATGTGAAACGGAATGTTGAAGCTTTTAGTTCCAACCGAGCGTGTAAGAAGTATTTTATTTTGGTGCCTGTTGTGGCTTATGCCTCGGGTGTTTTGTAATCACATTGTGATCCCCAATGCTGGTGTTCACGGAGTGCACGCGTCCTTCCTGTCTTTCCACTCATGTTTTGCTTTGTTTCTCTTTTTCATTGTTTCCCTCTTTTTCTTTTTTTTTCTTTTTGGTTGCCCCAGAGGCACGGCACATACCGACGGTCGCCTCTCTCTTCTTGTTTTCATTTTTTGTTTTTAAATTGCCGCGCTCCGACATATTTTCGTGAATTGGGCCCAGGGCTCCACGCGTGCCGGCGACAGCCGAGTACTAACAGTTAACAGGCCGTACATTGACCTGGCGCGACACGACGCGACGCTGTGTACAAATGGAGGCTTAGGCGGAGAAGGGGACGCCTCAAATGGGCTCCCCCATTGGCTTTTGTGGGACCCCCCAAAGTCGTGGAGGCTGCCTGCGCTTCAGATGCAGTAATTGGCCCCGCTTGCATTCTTGACCATGCCACTGAAGACGGTCAGTAGTTAATCCTTGTTACCGGTGACGCGCATGTAAACTCGCTGCTCGTGGCGGCGTGTGCTTTGTAGTTTTTCCCTCCCGGAGACACCGGATGTTTTTGGGCCTTTCGCCATCCGTGAACTCGTCGCATTTTCTGTTATCCCCACAACCCGCGTTCATGCAGTGTATTCCTCCTTGCCTCTTTCTTGCCTCCTCCTTGCCACCTTGTTCCTCCCTCTTCCTTTCGCCTTTTTTTTTTTTTTTTTTTTTCTGAAGGCTCTTTTTCGCCTGCCTTTGGCAGAATAAGCTCTGTATGCTGTGTGTGGTCGTTTGTGTGTTTGTTTCCCATGTGGCTTGTGTTTCGGGGCGCCGCCCCCACTCTGAGTCCGTACGATTTTCCCTTCATTCCTGAGGAAGACCTGTCTCAGGTCGAAACGTTGGAAATAAAGTCTCCGAAGAGCGTACTTCTACTTTGTGCATATATATATATATATATATATTGTGGTACCGGGGCTCTTGCACCCGGCCGCGGTTCCCCAGGAAGACACTGCGCCCCCTAAAGCACAGCTTTACTGGGAGTCCTGTTCCGTTGAGGTCCACTCCTCAGCCGATCCGGCTGCGCACACCTAGTCCCGCCGAGTCCGCCATGTTCTAACCTCGCTCATCTCGCGCCACATCTTCATCCTCCACCGGCACATGTCCATCCCGTGGGATTGTCCCCCGCCACTATTGCGGGATTACCACATCTCCCCCCCTCCGAAGAAAAGGCTGACACAGAGTCCTCGAGCCAACGGAGAATGGACAAAGAGTAACTCGAAGGAATCCGCATCAGAGCCCCAAGATGACGTCATAGTCCACGAAACAGCTGTCAACAGCAAGCTGGAAACTCGAGTCATCCTCCGGGACAGCAGCCACAGGATCGGATTAGCCCAGGTACAGCCATGGAGCCGCTGGATCGCTGGCGCCACTGGAGGAATCCCACCAACCGATGACCGTCTGTTTAACAGCCCCAGAGAGAGGAGATAGGGCCTCCCAGCCAGAGGCACGCAGCGCCGGAGGGTAGCCGAGAGAACCACCCAAAAATCCGGTTTAAGGCCCACAGCACGCAGGCCAAGGTGGCCCCAAGGCGAGGGAGTCAGGAGCTCAGGATGCCACTGCGTCACGCACAACGCGCATGTTGATGTAGCACTGTTGAAAGTCCTCCAAACGGTGCGACGGGGAATGCGGGCGCAGCCGGAACGAATGACAAAACGGATGCTGGACGCGAAAGAAGCAAAAATTAACGCCCGGAAGCAAACACAATTCTAGGGGGGGGGGATAAAAAATAAAGAAGCGCACCACGTGGGCATGATCAAGCATCAAATTCAGGGCTAAGAAAAGGCAAACCAAAAAAATATCCAAAAAAGGGAGCAGTAGAAACATGCCATAGAAAGTTAATATTACGAATGCACAGACGCCATTGAGAAACAAGAGGCGTTGCGGCCAAAAGCAGATCAGTCCACGTGGTACTGTTTAAGGTCTGCTATATTAACCGGGCCTGCATGTTCACCTGTACTGCTGTGGCGTAAAAGATACGTTATGGGAGACAGCTTCTCGCTTAAGGTAAAAGGGCCCTCCCATTTAGGAGCTAGCGACGCGGCAAACTTGCGTGAAGCGTCGCTCAGCTGATGAGTGCGCCGGAGAACCATGTCGCCAACCGCAAACTGAACATTGCACCCGGTTGTACTGCTCCGCCTGCTGGAAACGAGCAACGTCAAGCCGCTCCCGGGCAGCCTGTATCGCGTCACGCAGGTGCTGGCGGACGGCCACAGCATGGGGCGACAGACCAGAACCCGCGTCCATTTCTGTAAGTGTCTTGTTAAAAAGAAATGGCATTTCGCGACCGCAATTTAAATAAGCTGGCGTGAACCCGGTTGAACGATTCACCGTGGTGCGACTGGCAAATGCAGTCTGAGGCAACTTAGCATCCCAATCCCTGTGTTACTCCGTATGAGCAATTAGCATCGCCTTGAGATTGCGATTCAGACGCTCAGTTATGTTTGCCTGAGGGTGATATGTGGTCGTACGTTTGTGTTTCACGCCTACAGCTCGGCAGTTGTCCTCAAACAGCTTGCTCGTGAAATACGTAGCATTATCCGTTATGAGCTGTGCGGGGAACCCAAAGCGCGAAAACACTTCCATTAGGCACCTCCATACATTCGGTATATTGACGGTACGTAGCGGGAATTCACACTAAACTTTTTTACACCCTTTTGGCCAAAAAGGGTGTAAGATAATTGAAAAAAGGGTGTTGGGAGGCCCTTACACCCTTTTTCTTGAATCTCAACACCCTTTTTTGTAGCTTTACACCCTTTTTGCGTGAAAAAAAGGGTGTTTACCAACCTCAACACCTTTTTTTTTGGAAGGGTGTTGAAAGGGTGTGGAAAAGGTGTTCAGCTCATCATTGATTGAGGCCATGCATGCAATATAATTTCAAGAAGACATCCCATTGCACCATCCACCCAACCTCGTCAAAAATGTTCAAAAGCAAAAAAAAAAAGCTGCCAAATTCAATAAAAAGCAGCGGCAGCACCGACGTTGAAACAGGAAAAAATATCAGTCCTTGCTTATTACGACATCGACAGAATAACACTCCCCCTCCCACTTTTTGTTTTCTACAGCCTTGCACGGTGCACAGCGCAACCTTGAACTGTGACATCTGTATCATCATTCCGTCGTTCCCTGTTCCTGTCCTGCCCCACCAGCACAACCATAGCCCCCTCTGATAACAGTCATTCTCGTCACTCAGTGGAGTTATAACGTACTAGCAATCACAATTTTATTCCATTCTTATTGTTAGCGACCGTAAATATTGTGTACAAATGCAATAAACAGACCACCTAGTTAATCCTGCAGAAACAACGTTGGAGAACAAGGCAGATATCAAAAGAAAACAAAAGTTGGGGAGGGAGGGGGCATGAAATCGGGCGCTAAATACACAGACGCCAAATATTAATACGATTACTTACACTAGAACACTGCCAAATTTTATTGCGGAGTGTTATCTTACTATCTGCTGCTTTTTTTAACGTTCAAATTGAGCGCCAAAAAACTCGGTTCTAAAAAATCTAAGCTTCTTTATTATATTACACACAAAAAATAATAAGTTACTGATATATTCAGTAAAATAGGCAATTATTTATTGTTGTCGTTTTAATTTGTTTACGCAACCCGCTGCCAATGGCCGAGACCCTGAGTACGGCGTGCGGCGGCGCGGCCAGTTACCTCCTCGAATCGTCCCGTGACCCGTCTGGCGTCGATTGTCATCTGCGGTGTACCGTCGTGTCGTTAAACAAGCGCAGTTATCAGGGTTAATTGGGTCCCTCGTCGTTTTCGGTTGTGGCTGTCGTGTTCGACTTCGCCAAGAAGTATTTGAGAACAACTTTGCACCTGAAGACGGCTAATTTCGTTTATCGCTTGCCCCTCAACTTCGCTCGCTCTTCTGCGTCGTTAAACGTCCTGGCAGGTAAGCTGTCTCGTCACATTTGCCGCCTTTCTTGTCACTGGATGTCGTTTGTAGCTGTCACTGCCGCTTTAAGGATTCGTTAAAAGGAGCCCGCGTGTGTGAATTGTTTAACTGAACTGGCTAGGTTGAACCTAGAGGGCTGGTCTCTAGAAAGGCGATGTGCGAAAGAACATTGTGGTGCTTGCATTGAGCGCTGAACGCACTGGCGCTCAGTAACTCAGTAACGTTTCCCATTCCGGAGCACTATATTGAACAGCTTCAGAGTTCACCACTGCGAACCACGTCTTACGCGTAGTTTATCAGAACACGGGCGGCTACTCCTCTAAACTGTGCTGCGCAGCGTTTACGGCTTCGTTAATCACCGCTGTCGTTTGTGCCGTGTTGGGAATGGCGAGGGTGAATCGTTTGCGAGCGAATGTGCGCGCCTCGCAAACTTCGTTGCGTTTGAGGCGAGCCACCTCACCATGTGTACGGTGCCGCTGTACGCGGGCATTGATTTTGGCTGAATGTTGTGTTGCCCGAGTTGTAACATTCGTGCACCCAATAATTTCCATTCTTGCCTGTGTGGTAATCATGTGTCATCCTGTTTTAGACCTCTGGACGGTCTGAGCACATCACGTCTCTCCATTCAACCGGACAAGAGCCACAAGCATTGTCAACAGGGTTTGGCCGCCAGAACGTAAGTTTTCAAACACAGTTTTGGTAGCACAGTGGGCTACCATACTTGAATAATGTTCGATCACTTGAATGTACGAGTTCTCGCCCCCGTAACAACAATTATTGGTGTTTCATGCATAACCTAACATGTAGCCACTAAATGGCAACCTTTATTGTTAATTTTGGAAAACTCAAAGTTTCACCCAAAATTATAATGTGGGCGTAGCAGTTAATCACCATGTATACGAATTTCCTGGTGTTAGTCAAGTTTACGGTGAAGCCATATTTCTTAGGTACACAAAAATGTTATTACCTTCGTAGTTTAGTCTTCGATAAAGCCTTACGAGTTCTGTTTTCAGCTATTTTTTGGATGTTTATCATGAGAATTGACAGTCCTTGCAGTCCACTTTTTCAAATAGTTATGTAACTGCCCGTACCATTTAAAGAGGCCTGAATGGGGTTCTGAAGGCTGCGATTTACGCACGCTAGTGCTGTACCGCCAATAAAGAAACATTTTTCCACAAAGAAAAAGATTTGAAAGTGTAAAGTGTCAGCTGCATTATTCTTAACTGGAACATGCTAATTGCAAGGCCTGGGGCTTTTCTTGAAAGCACTGTGGATGTTATGAGAGAGGAAAACCACTCAAACACATCTGTCAAGGCCGTTGCTGCTCCAAGATGCGTGCAAGCAAGCATTGAGTCTTCTGAGCAATACATTACACCCTTTTTTTTAAACAACCGACGTGCATGCTGAACGTACTCCTGGTTGGGCGTGTGCCAGGCGCGTAGCCAGGAATTTTTTTCGGGTGGGGGGGGGGCGTGGTCGGCCAAAAGATGAGACGGGGAAACCTGTGCGACGAGTGGCACTATCTCGTTGCTGCTCTGTGTTCCTTACTCCCCTTGTTTCTATTGTTACCTTTGTTGGTTGGCGATATGACGGCCAACCTCCTGTGAAGGGATTACGGTACCAAGCAAGGTCGCGGCTGTGCGTGCTGGGACGGTTCGTTGGCCCCGAAGAGCCTTGAACCCGAAAATTCGTCTGCGCGACGGTGGCGACGGCGAGATGTCGAGTTCGGCTGGCGGTACTTTCGTACGCATTGGCATACACGCTTGCGTGTTCGTTCGGAACTTCAACCGTTTACTCCACCGTTCTTTGTTATAAAAAGAATGTGCAGTATGTTTCACGGGCATTTAGCTCGATATGCAAACTGTAAGCCCTGCCTAACATGCGTTTGCTTTTGCCGGCCTCCGCCAATCGCAGAGCATTCTCGAGTGACATCATAGGTTCTGTGGCGGAAAATGAGCTGGTGGGTCGCATGGTCATTTCCTTTTTTCCTAATTATGTAGCTTATTTGAGCGAAGTTTGCGTTATAAGTGGTGTCGTTATGGTTCTAACGAGGCAATCTTTCGAATGAACCAAACTTGTGTTTTCTCTTCATGGCTCCTTTAAGGTTCGAAGAACTTTTGTGCAGTTGATCTGTTGCACGCCTACTTGCTTTCACTGCATAACACGTCTATGCTGTGCAGTGAAGCTCGAAGGATGTGCGCTGCAGTTTAGCAAAATGAACATAAAATTGAATTTTTAACACCGTTTCGAATAATCAACATCCTTTAATGATACAACTTCTGAATTGCGATTTGCCTGTAATATTAGATTTTATAAATGGATGTTTCAAAAATCGGTGGGTCAAAAAGTTCAAGTAAATTATCAGCTGAAATTGAGCTTTAATGGAATGTCTCATAGAACGGAGCTTGGAAAGCACGAATGTTTCGTACCGTAATTGTGTGTCATACTGTGCCATATGTGGCTGCACACCTGCAGTGCCATTGGTGAACCGAGGATGATGCACCCTTTTTGTACCCCTTTAGGTGGGTGCTTTTGCAGGAAAAGATCCTACCTATGATATTTTGGGCAGAAAAGGGTGCTCCTGCGGCGACAGAATCCAAGCACCCTAAAGGGTGTGCTTGGATTCTGGCGGTACTTGTCCGTGCTAAGCGCATGATATGGTTTGGACATTCCAAGCTCTAGCCCGCCGAACGCAAAGTAATGCCTTGACTCCAACGCGAGTGCTTTTAATAACAACTTTGATGACACCACTGTTGAGAATCGGTTGAAACGGAGCAGGCGACGCACGTCGGTGTTATATTTTTCTTCGGCGTGCGGCCGCAGTGGCACGAGCCGCGCGATCAGCCATGTTCGTGGCTATTTCAGTGTTGCCAAACGAAGAAATTGACAGCTAAACTTTTCAATGAATACCGGGTATAGGATGGTTCAAAGATAAATGTTCTTTATAGTTCAGACTGCTGTGACCACCTCATTGCATTCGGAGGGAAGGAAGTTCATAATTGCTTGTATCTTGATATTTGGTATGTGCTTGGCTGTAAAGTTTTAAGGGAAGTTGCCAAAATATTTATTAATAGACACCTCAATCATAGTTTATGGTTGTGAATTAGTTTTAGTCTCAGGATTCATGCACAGGATTTTGCAAACATTCTTGTTTCTTTTTTTGTGTTGCAACATTTACTGTCGATTGTAAAAGTTTGTTCGGAAAACGTGGTTTCATTCGTCTTGAGTCTCAAGATTTTTGACACGAAAGAAATTGTGCAATTTATGGTCAATAGAACTTATAAATGTGGTTGTCTGCCTTTTAAAAAAGTTGTGACAACAAATACCAATACAAGTTCTCTACGGGTGCACATCACATGGGATATTGTTTTTGGAAGCTACCACGAGAAAACATGATTGCAATTGTAGTGGGGGTCCAGTTCTGTCTTGTTGTATCACTTGAATGCTAATGTGTAGTGAGCACACTGATAACGGTTTTCAGTGGTCCTTCTAGTGCACCAATCTTGTGATCGTCACGTGCATAAAATTGTGAAGTTCTATTATTTCTTCTTTTTTGGTTCAGACTACTACGTTTTTTTTTGTGTGTCATGTCAAGTTAACCGATATTTCAAGATATCCGAGTTACCCGCCGCGGTGGCTCAGTGGCTAAGGCGTTGCGCTGCTGAGCACGAGGTCGCGGGTTCGATTCCCGGCCGCGGCGGCCGCTTTTCTGATGGAGGCGAAAAGCAAAAACGCTCGTGCGTTCGAGATTTCGGCGCACGTTAAAGATCCCCAGGTGGTCAAAATTAATCCGGAGCCCTCCACTACGGCGCGCCTCATCGCCTGCGTTGCGTCGGCGCGTTAAACCCTACAATCAATCAGATATCCGAGTTTGATGCTACGAGGGATCACTGTATATATAACTTAAAATTGTGCCATTAGTCATAAATTGTTGCATGTCATTTACTTACAGAGCCTCCAGACATACACCTGTCGCCATGAATTGCATTAGGACACCATGGTGATAGGTCGCAAGCCTCCAAGGCTATGGTGAGGACATGCGCAACACCATGGTACTGCGCATGCCATCACCTTTAAAAAGCGGTGTGAGGATGCTGAACACCCTTTATTTAGGGGGTTGAGCGTCCTCAACACCCTTTTTTACGGGTGTTGAGCATCCTCAACACCCTTTTTTAAAGGTGTTGAGCTCAACACCCTTTTTTGTTCTTACACCCTTTTTTCGTCCGTACACCCTTTTTTGCGAAAACACCTTGTAAAGGTGTTAGCCATGGGACAAGGTTTTTACACCCTTTTCGGCCAGAAAGGGTGTAAAAAAGTTTAGTGTGCCCACTTTGTGAAATGGTCCGTCACCACAAACAAATAACAATTACCACGCGGGCGGCAGGGGTAAGGGCCCATGATATCGCAAGCGACGATTTTCCAGGGGCTCTTACTCTCAACCGACTGCATCAATCCGGGCGGGCAACCAACTCGCGGTTTCGCTGTCTGACACACGTGACAACTCCTCGCATACCTCAGCACATCCTGCCTCATTCTCGGCCACGTGACAGTTCGACATAACTTCTCATAAGTTTTGCTGCCAGAGCTGTGTCCAGCCAGTGCTAAATCGTGAAAGTAACGGATGAAAGCCCTCCGAAGCTTGCGACGTACAACAGCGCGGAATGGTGAATTAGCTTCGTCGTCTTCCTGCGGAATATATCGCAGCAGGAGACCGTCTTCTGCCAACACCTATGTATCAAACTCACCGCTGTTGCTGGTGGGAGCAGCGCCCTGTGCCCCGACGTGCTCAATAATCTTAAGACAGAGTCCGTCGGCACGTTGTGCCGCGAGAAGATCTGCCCTGCTCACCAGCGAACCCCAGCGTGCGTCAGCATCCACTGCAGCCAACAGCGCCGGCATCTCCGTGTCCGAAGATGACGGCAGGGGCGCGCGTGATATAGCGCGTCATCGACTTGGTTCTGCGAACCCTTCCTGTGCTGGATGGTAAAATTGTAGCGCTAAGGCGCAAGCACCCAGACGACCAGCAGGGTTCTGGAAACGCTGCAGCCACGTTAATGCCATGTGGTCTGTCTGAATCGTGAAAGAGGCACCGTCTATAGTTCATATCACAAGCTAGCTGCAGCACTGTGGAGGCTACATTGTTGTCCCCCTCAGGGCGCCTAACTCACCGCGAAATAAGCGACAAAAGGCGCCGGGGCCGTGCGGTGCCACTTGCCGAGAGGGGAGAAGGGAGTGTCCTTTCAGGACCCCCTTCACGGCGGATTAGGCGCCCTCAGTGGGCGCACTATTGATAACAATGTAGCCTCCACAGTGCTGCAGCTAGCTTGTGATATGAACTATAGATACATGTCAAAATTGTTCAGTGCAAACACGATTGCTAGACACTCACGTTCTGTGGCCGTGTAATTGCGCTCAGCCAGAGTGAGCGTATAGCTAGCAAATGCGACCGGACGGAGAACGCCTTCAAACTGCTGCATCAGCACTGCGCCCAGTCCATAGTCGGTAGCATCGGTCTGCAAGACAAATTGTTAAGGTCCGATATCCTTAACGCCGCTGTCTCCGCGATTGCGCGAGACAATGCTTCAAAAGCTTGCTGTTCAGCCTCCTCCCATTGCCATTTCACGCCTTTCCGTAGAAGCTGGTTCAGTGAACGTGCGCAATGAGTGATGAAGCTACGGTAAAAGGCTATCATGCCCAAGAAGCGCTGCAAGCTCCTAGCGTCACGCGGGCACGGATACTCTGTAATTGCCTTCAGTTTGGCATCATTAGGACGAAGCTCTCCTTTGTCAACAACAAAGGAGCAAGTCAACCTTGCTTGACTCGAGTTGAACCTTTCTGGGATTGGTGGTGAGACCGGCGCGTTTCATCCAGTCAAGCACATCTCTAAGATGCGCGAGACGCTCCTCAAAAGTACGCGAAAAGACGACGACGTCATCCATGTAGGCCATCGCGTACTTATAACGTACATCGTCAAGGGCGATGCCCATTAATGTTTGAAACGAGCTCGGGGAGTTCTTCAGCCCAAACGGCATGCGCACGAACTCGAAAAGACCCCTGTAGCACGTGAAGGCTGTTTTAGGAATATCATCCGGGTGCATTGCAATTTGCAATAATCCGCGTGAGCAATCTAGAGTGGTAAACACGCGTGCACCACCAAGCGAGGAAATGATCGATTCTACGGCAGGAAAAAGACAAGCGTCTCTCACAGTTACGTCGTTGAGACGACGGTAGTCCACGCAGAGACGCACACTGCCGTCTTTGTTTTGGCGCCAACACGACCGGAGATGCATGGGCACTCTGCGAAGGCCGCACAACCCCCGTGTTCAGCATCTCCTCGAGGGCGACGTCCAGTTTCGCCTTCTTCTGGATGCTGAGCGGCCGTGGATTGCAGCTCCAAGGAGGGGCGTCCCGCATGTCAATGCGATGTTGGCGGGCATTTTTTCTCCACTTTCTTTCTTTTAAAATACTTTATCTCTTTAAATCACCTACCACATCCTCCCCTTTGCTTTCCGAAGCTTTTCTTGACTGCCAAATCTTATTTCTGTCTCATATCAACTAGCCCCTCATTTCCTATTCTGATTTGCTATATATATATATATATATCTATATATAACAGGTTTTTTGGCCGCGATAACAGGTTTTTTGACGCAAAAAACTATGACCAGGATTATCAAGTGAGTCTTCCACAACTGTCATCAGGAAAATATGTGGCCAACACAGTATTTTTACACGGTGATATGCGTGCCAGGCCCTACCGTGTAGATTTTCGAGGCACGCTCACGCGTTTGGCGCTGCTCCCAGAGGTTATTGCTCTGGAGGCGTACCAAATGAATCACGTGTGGGCCGACACCTTCACCAACGCGGACGCTGTGAAGATTCTGGCCGTCGGAGACGTGAAGGTGAAGGAGAGAAAGTGCCTCGTCATTGATACGAATAACCGGGACCTTCATTTGAAGCTGCACTGGTTGCTGCACGGCGTCCCGGATGACGAGGTGCGTTCGGCGTTTGCTCAGTATGGCAGGGTGACCGTCGTCTTGAGAGGGCGTTGGCGGATGCCAGGTTGCGTTGAAAAGGGCTCACCGACGCGGCATATGACTATTCGACTAGAGGCTGGCGTCATGCCGGACAATTTATCGCACCAGCTACGTGCGGGCGGGGAATTGATTGATTGTAGGATTTTAACGCACCAACGCAGCGCAGGCGATGAGGCGCGCCGTAGTGGAGGGCTCCGGGTTAATTTTGACCACCTGGGGTTCTTTAACGTGCGCCGAAATCTCGTACACACGGGCGTTTTTGCTTTTCGCCTCCATCAGAAAAGCGGCCGCCGCGGCCGGGAATCGAACCCGCGACCTCGTGCTCAGCAGCGCAACGCCTTAGCCACTGAGCCACCGCGGCGGGTGCGGGCGGGGAATTGACGCTTGTTGTGGCTCCAGGTAGGGCGCCACTTTGCTTGCGTTGCCACAGGCAGGGTCACGTCAGGCGTAAGTGCCGCGTCCCGCGTTGCTCACTCTCTCGGAATTCGGACATCCAGACAACGAATACGTCAAGACGTACGCCACAGTTTCTGGTCGCACTGAGGTCGAGGACAAGTTTGAACACCTTATGGATCAGGCTGACGCAGAGGAGGCCGTGAGCGGAGGAGCTGCTGGGCCCTCGACAGAACCTGAACCAACAGCTCCCTCGGAGGCTAAAGAAGATAGCGCACAAGGTGACGGGACCGCACCGATTGAGGAAGGGTTACCATTTGCTGCATCTTCTGCTGTAAATGAAGACCCCAGCAAGATATCCGATGTCATTGCCGAGGAGATGGAGGTGCCAGAAGCTGTTGAAGACAACTCGTCCGGTGCTGTGCTTGCAAAACGGCGACGACAACGCGACGATGGCAATGAAGCGGAAATGGAGACAATTGCAATGGGTGAACCGCCGCCAAGGTTACTGCCGTCAAAGACTGCCGTCAGACAGAGCTACCTTGAAACTAAAGCCCAACAATCAGAGGGATCAGAAAGCTGGTGACAAATCACCGCCGTAGATACATATATCGTGCGAACAGTACAGAGTGGTCGCGCCGTCCATGTTTACAAAGATGGCTCCGATTGTAACGGCGGCCTTGGCCCCAAGAAACTGTGAGAGACTCTCCTTGACCCGTTGACACAAAGTTTAAGCATCATGTTATTCGTTTCCTCCTGATGGCGCTAAAGTTAACAGCAAATTTCCGCGAAGGCATGGTTAACGTAAAAGGGCTGGCCTCGAAGAAAAAACAGTACCAGCTTTCATGCCTATTTATGGAAAAGAACCTGGATATATCGCTGCTCAGGAGACAAAAGAAAGCGAGGAACAAACGAATCGCATGGTGCAACCTTTCCTGGAGCGTTATAGTGTTTGTGCCTCTCATGCTGTAGGTACATCGGCGGGATGTGCAGTTTTTCTGCGGAATACTATCGACAATATTACGCATGAAGTGATTACGTGTGAAACTGGGCGCATGCTTGTATGTGCCTAAGATTTCTGGTATAGAACGGCGTGTTATCTTTTTTTATGCGCCTAACAAGCAAAGTGAACAAAAAAAGTTTTTTGATCGCCTTGAAAGGCACCTGGAAAGAAGCAGAGATTTGTCTCCTTCCAAAACCAGGCAAAACACCATGCACGGATAATCTTCGCCCCATCTCCCTCACTTCGTGCATCGGAAAGCTTATGGAACACGTCGTTCTTAACCGTGTACAAAGGTTTCTTGAAACGACGGACCAAATGCCTCACTCGATCTTCGGGTTCCGCCTGCACCTCTCGGCTCAGGACGTACTACTGCAGCTGAAGAAGGACATATTTGAGGCAGCAAGTGGCACTACACCCAAAGCGAACCTGGCTTTAGACATGAAAGGTGCGTTCGACAATATAACGCACGAAGCAATCCTCACAAATCTTGGCAACCTGGGTGGCGAGGAAAAGACGTACTCCTTCATCGAGAATTTTCTGCCAGATAGGACTGCGATCATTAAGATTGGCGACATCCAGTCGTCCCCCATAAAGTGTGGCAGTCGTGGTACACCAAAAGGGGCAGTGCTATCGCCTCTACTTTTCAACATAGCCATGATAGGCCTTCCCCGACAATTACAGAAAATCCCCAACATTAAGCATGCCCTGTATGCCGACGATATAACAATCTGGATTGCCAAAGGCTCTCGCGGAGTTATGCAAGACAGCCTAAAAACGGCAGTGGACGTCGTCCGCACCTACGCCAGCCGATGTGGTTTAACTTGTGCCCCGCAGAAGTCGGAACTTATAATAGTACAAAAATGCCGCCGGGACATTTCGGACAACATCAAAATTTGGGTCGATGGCATACTCATCAAACCGAAACCCTCAATCAAGATATTAGGGATGACGTACCAGGAAAACTGCAAAAACACCCTGCTTCACAACAGACTTCAAGAAACCACGGATCAAATTGTTCGGATGCTGCGTTGGGTAGCGAACAGGAGCCATGGACTAAAAGAAAGCAACATGGTCCGTCTTGTGCAGGCCTTCGTCGTCCCCAGAATCGTTTACGTGTCTGCTTATACGGTTTTGGGGACATCGGAGCGCGAAAAGCTAGACGTCCTTCTTAGAAAGGCATATAAACAAGCCCTGGCACTTCCTCCAAGAGCCGCTACCGCACGACTAACGGCTTTGGGACTGCACAACACCATCGAAGAGCTCATAGAGGGCCACCTAACGGCGAAGTAAGTAAGACTCGGAGGAAGCCCAACGGGTAGGGAAACGCTAGCTACGCTTGGTTACACGGCACCGCACATCACGGAAAACGCAGTGGACATCCCGCCTGAACTAAGGACCAGAATTCTTGTCCGTCCAATACCCCGGAACATGTACGTCCCCTCAACATCATGAGGGAAGACGCATAGCAAGAGCAACTGCGCTAGAAAAACAGTACGGAGGATAAGACCACGTCGTACAGACGCGGCGGAATACGCGAGGTACGGGGAAGATCGGCGGCCGTTACCTCCACAACCGACCTCCTTTCAAGCCTGACTCTTCGGTCGTCAAACACCCGGCAGGCTGAAGAGAAGGCTATCGCCCTTGCCCTCTCTCAGACAAAGGCCAAAGTAATTATTACGGACAGCGAAGCCGCCTGCCGAGCATACCAAGCAGGTAGGGTTTCAAGACAAGCGCTTCGAGTTCTCCTTCAACGGCCACCAAAGAAGTAGGTCACAATCATTGGGACCCCGGCCCACTCTGCTCTTCGCGGCAACCAGACGGCCCACGTCCTGTCTCGAGAACTCGCCCACCGGGCACCGCAAGAAGAGTCGGAGCGAACCTGGCAACCACTCCTCACATACGCCGGCATCACCCAACATTATCGACTAGCGAGACAACTCTATCCGCCAGTCACCGATCAGGCCACGAAAGAACAGGAAGTCATCCTGAGACAACTACAGACTAGTACCTACCCCCACGCAACTCGACTACACGCCATTCACCCTACTCATTATGATCCCTTAGGTACTCAGTGCCAAGCACCAGGCACGCTGTAGCATATTGTCTGGGAATGTCAACTGAACCCTGATCTTCCCCCCCATCCCCAACCCCTCACGCAAGCAGTGGGAGAGTACGCTGGGCAGCTCTTGTCCTGAAACGCAGATTTTGCTAGCGGAAAGGGCGAAGACAGCCGGCCGTACCAACGGAGTCTTGGACTGAAGACCCCGACCACAGATATGCTCACTTCAACTGTGATTGAAGTTTCTCTCTCTCTCTCTCTCTCTTTCTCCCAACAGTGAGAGACATGTTATTATGTTAGGTGGCTTTAATTGCTATGTTGTCCTTGCGATGGGGTCAGGAAAATATTTGAACGTGACGCAAGTGCGCTAGTACTAAACACAATTTCTTTATTTATTTATTATACCACAAAGGCCCCGTTAAGGGCGTTACATGAGGGGCGTTACAATTGTTAATGAGGGCGTTACAATTGTTAATGAACGCATTTTGGAAGACGTGGCGTTCCTAGTAGCGAAAGATAAACCTACTCAGGTCACTTATTTCCAGGGCGGAAGTCATGCTCGTGTCTACCGCTCATATGTAGGTACAGAGCTGCTTACCTTGTGTAGAAATTACCAGGTGGAACATGTTGCGTTTAGTGACCACAGTCTGGTAATGTCTGACATTGGGTCTCAACCAAGAGCTGCAAGGTTTCAGTGGGATCAGTGGAAGTTAAATACGAAACTTCTGCAGGATGAGGCATTTGTCGGCAAAGTGAACGAGAAGATTAAGTACATTCTCCAGGGGAAGGCTGAAGATGCCATCTTATTATTGGAACACTTTAAAGAAGAGGTCAAAATCGCAGCTGTTGAAAGGTCCTGCGCCATAAGAGTTGAAGAAAGAAACAAAGAAAAAGAACTGAAATTTCAGTTGGAATATTTGTTATTTGCAGACAGGCTACAGCCAGGAACCCACGCACGCAGTATTCAAGAGGTTGAGACAAAACTCGAGACGCGCTGAAACAGAAAGATATAAGGGAGCGGTAATACAGGCCAGTGCTGAAAGATTGTGGTTAGGTGAAACGCATACTAAACGCTGTCTCGGAGATTACAAGCGATACGCAGCGAAGAACAATATAGTGGCGATTTCTTACGTTGGTGCTGTCACTCGAGATAAACAAAAGATTGAACGTGCATTTGTGGAGCACTATAGAAATGTCCTGGGCCAACGTCAGCCATAGAAAGATGGATTTAAGGAGCATTTTACCACTCGTGCCGAACCTGGACGAAGTTAAAGCAAACTTGGAGGCTCCTATCAGTGTTCGGGAAATAGAACAGGCCATAGATGAGCTAAGTCGAGGAAAAGCGCTTGGGCCTGATGGCCTCAGCGCTGCTTTTTACAAAGCGTTCAAATGTGAACTTGCAGAGGCTCTTTGCAACGTTATATGGCTCGCGTATAGGCTCCGGACAGCGAAGTTTGCCGCGCGAGCGCAGCGCCAGCCGCGGCAGACCCGCGCAACTCTGGGTCGGTCCCGCCGCGCCGACCGCCTTCAGCGCCCGTCCAGGCAACTTTGCAATAACGTGTGTCACAACGTTGTTTGCGTGTATATCTACTACATACTGCAACAAAGTCGTGCAGGAATGTTATATAGTAGGGGGAAGCCTCCAAATAAAACGGGCCCTGATAAGGTGCCGTCGCCTTGCTGCCGAGCAGTAGGTTAACACAACTGGGAAGATTCTGTTCAAGGCTTTGCATCCTCCCGCGGATTGTGGTCTTTTTTTTCGCAGATAAGAAGCGTGGTTACTGAATTTTAAAAAGCCCACACAAAGCGTGCGGATTACGTGCTGCCGTGGTGTACGAACAGCTTGTTAGTAGGTTGGTTAGCAGGCGATAAATACACATAAGTGCGCATTAAATTTCGTAAGAAAGAGGGCCCCCAAACACATCCATATCATCGTAGTTTATCTCCCAGCGCATTCTACTCTACTTCGTCTAATATTTCACGTGCTTACATCGCCATAATAAATACATCGCCATATTAGCAACATTTGGGTCGGACACTTTTAGGCGCTAACGTTCCCAAATGTTTCGCGAGCTATTGGATGGCATAAAATCACCGCCTCTTCTTGCAAAAGAAACAATGAATTTGTTGTCTAAGCCACTGAAAAGCAAAGAAAAATAGATCTAAGACGCGTCGCAATAAAAGTTAGAAATATATGAACGCAGGACGAAATTTTCCCGTTCGGGGAGGAGCAGGAGGAGGACAAACTTTATTTATCCTATCCATTGTGATTGGGGTCACTCCGGACCACTGAGGGGTGTCCGCAGGGAACTAAATGTTTCTCCCATGACTTCTACTGCAAAGGTGTTGACGGTAATAAAAGCGCAACTATTTCTTTCTAACTTGGTCCCACGACGGACCGGTTGGCTCGGAGAGAAAAAAATACCCGAATATGAATATTCTGTAATATATTCTGATACCCCTATTAGATGTGCGCTCACCGCTCCTCTCCCCCCACCCCATCCCCGCCCAATGTATATTCTTGTGATAGCCTTCTCGTGAGGAGTTTCTTTTTTGGGTGCGTGTTTGTATACAGCTAGCGTACTGGGCTACACCTGGAACCCCAAAAGTTTCTTGGCGGAGCGGGCACTTATTAATGTGCGCACTTTCGCTATACACAAACAAATGTGAATTTTATACTCTAACTAACATGTATGGAACATCACATTCGGATCAAAGACCCATATGTAGCACCCATGTGGTCCAGTTAGTAGTTTTGCGGTCGCAAGTGCACTCACATGGATGGAATACCCCGCGCGGAAATATCGCTCAACGTTTGATATATTTGCAGACAGTCTCCTCTTTTTTGGATTGAACAATATAAATTACGTTTTCTTTTCAAGCGAAACGTGCTCATCTTGAAAACGCTTTGCCCGCAGGCAGGCTGTACAAGCGTTTCTCTTCTAAGCATCACGCCTATGCTGCCTTTGTATGTCTTCTCATACGCTAGTTCAACCAACTAAATCCTTCTTCATTCATCTTCACTATATGGCAGGATTACTGTACAATCTCTTACTTCTCTTCAAACCCAAATGGGGCGACTAATGTGCTTCATCTGCGCTTCAAAAAGAGGAGCGCCCCCCGCCGGGAACGTACCTGCGTGCGGGGACCGACCCAGTATTGCGCATATCTGCCGAAGCGGGCACTGGGTGTCGCGGGCTCCGTGTCGCCCTCTGGGCGCTGTCCGGCGCCTATAAGGAAAAGTCGTTGCCGCCGTCCTTCGGTATCGAAAATATGTAATCATTATCTCCAAATCAGATGATGAAACAAAATTGTTATCCGTCGAAGCATATAGACCAATTACACTTGCAAATGTAGATTATAAGGTATTTATGAAAGTTCTGGCAAAACGCTTACAATGTGTTATTCCTTTTCGTGTTGGCCAGACGTGTTAAGGAGAGTTGAACAAATGCATGTGAAGTCAACAATCAAAAGCTTCTTCTTTCAATTACATACCGGAACGCTACCCGTCAGTCCTTGGCTGCGGGAGAAAGGAATATTTGTAGCGAGGTCAGTGAATTGTCGACATCACGTTAAACGGGAGACCATAGAGTACATTTTCTTGGACTGTTCTGACGCAGTGTTCCACTGGGACATTCTGCAGCGGAAACTAAAGAAAGAACTGCCGGTATCTCTCTACGGAAGACGTTTCCCTCCAACGCGTAATGATGGAGGCATGCCACTAGACATGTTTATGGCCTTGAGCCTACACAGTCTCTGCAAACCTCGTATGGCCGGGCGACATGCAGACCCGGATGCACGACCGGCAAGGGAATATTTTATTGAAAGTATTGCTTATATCAGACTTGTAATAAAAATGGAAGACGAGCAAACTGAATGGGCTAACACCTTGGATGAACCAGTTAACCTAAACGCTTTTAACACGCGCCACCCGTAGCAGCGGGAGGGGTTTTTATCATTATGTTGTGTTGGGTCATGTGTCATTGTTTTGAGAGTTTATCATTATGCTGTGTTGAAACCAGGGTGTCGAACCGGAACCGAACCGAACAGGAAACCGGAACTGAACCGGTATTTTTGCCGGAACTGAACCCGAACCCGAACCGTTATTTTTTTAGCACGCTGAACCCGAACCGGAACTGAACCGAAAAAAGAAATAACGGTTACCGGTTCATGCCGAAACGGTTCGACCCTCCGTTCTTGATATTGCACAGTCAATGCAATTCATGTCTTTTTTCTTTCACGTACCGTCAACTTCAGTAAACGCACGCGCACATTCCACGTCAGACAGTTGAACACTATCACGCTCTATGAAACAATGCAGCAATGGTCTGTTGCTGCTAAAACCGCGAGCACAGTGCAAGCTGACCAAACGAAATTTCATTCTCGGCAGCTTGCAGAGGATATAAAACGACTTTGCCCTTCCCTAGATGCGACTTTATCGGACCAATCAGGCTGCAGGAGTGCTCCACTGCGCAACAGCGAAAGCACGCACCCGAAGTGTGCAAACCTTTTGCATTTCATAATTTGTTTAAAAGGTCCGACACCTGCAAATTGTTAATACTTGGCAAGTGTGACCGCAGGAGCTGCTCAGTGGCTAAGCCGTTTGCTGCTGACCACAAGTGGCCTCGATCTCCCTTCCCCACGACCGTTTTTCTGAAGTAGATGGAAATTGAGAACGTCGGTGTATCGAGATTTTGATCCACGTTTAATATCACCAGCTGGTTAAAATAAGTCTGCTGGCATGCAACATAAGCTGCGCCTCGAAGCAGAGATATAGCACGGGGCATCAAATGCGCCAGTTCTTTTACGTGTTTACACGGAAAACAACAAAAACAAAAAGGCGAATCACGTTGTTTTAAAATATTAAGCAAAAAGTAAGTAAAACCGAATATGTAAAAAAAAACCCAAAACGTGGATATTGCTCTATACTTTTCTTTGCCCTGCCTTTCACAACCAAATGTGTCACCAATGCGAAGGAAGTGTGTTGCGTGGTCAGTTTTTGGGGACAGTACAGTGGACAAGTTCCGTTTTTTACAAATACAAATAACAACAGATATGTCAGGGAAAACTGTTAAGGTGCGCACTTAATCCCTTGGCAAGAAACTGCAGCCCTCGACCTTGTCTTGGAAGCAGAAACAGTAACGAAGCAGATGACACGTGCAGAAAGGCAGGCCGGTACCTCACACTGCCCCATTCGCCCAGCGATCATCTTTTCTGCTTGTTCTGCAGTTTTGTCTCTTTCAGATCTGCTTTTTTCGAAGGCGCACTTGTACTGACTGCCCAACTCGCTACTTTACTTCTACTGCTACTCGTTCCGGAGGGGAGTACTGCTGTGCGGGAATTAAAGAGCGCCTAACCAAAAAAGTTCCATCTCATACTCCGCGCGTCAAATTTCCCTTTCATTTTGTAACAGCATAATCTGTTATAAGATTCCGCAATGTAGCGCACGGAACGATGGCCGGGGTCAGGCGGTACGATGACATACAGATTGTAATGCGCGTATCCGGTATAGCTATCGCAAAAAGAATTGCAGTGGTCAGAGCAATAATGTAGTGACTGAGCGTTAACTAAAGCTTACTTTTAACAAAATGTGGCTAACACATTCGATAAGGTGACAGCTAACAAATTATTCAGGGTGACCAAATAATCTAATTCATTAGTAGTATTTATGTGCCTGTTGTAGGATTTTTCTGTTTTGTTAGAAATATAAAAAATGTGCGTCATTGGTATTAAGCACGCACTGGCATTTGAACGAACCAGTACGCAGGCTTAAATTTAAGGCTTCAAGGTTAGCGTGATGGGCGGTTTCATAGTGACGATTGCGATTTCAACAAAAAAGGAAAGGGCAGAAAATATATCCCACCGTCATATCTCTTGGCGGTGGCCTTATGAATAGTCGCTAGGACAACATAAAGTCTGAGCGAGAAAGTAGGGGGTGAATCGTCGCCGCTTCATCTTTTAAAGACGATAGTCTTTCTTGGGCTACTTAAACCCAGAAATTTTGGTCTGTCTGTATGTCTGTCTGTCTGTCCGTCTGTCTGTCTGTGACTCGATTCAGCCACCCGGCCAAAGTAAAACAACGCCTGCGCAATAGTCTTATATAGTCACAGCTAAATCTACCCGTCTAAGTCCGGTGTAATGTTCATACCTGTCAGCATTGTTGAAGAAGAACAAGACATTACGCAAATATAAGACAACAAATTAATACAGAAGTGATGTCTGCAGTGTTCCTTTATAAAAAATCATACATGCTTGACTTTGGCGAAATTAAATACTTCATCAACTCCCGAAAAAAAAATTCACTTCGCTGTCGCCTGCTGTCGCCCGCGCCACTATAGCTTCTTGTGGCATTTTAAGGAATCAACTGGCAACAGTTACGAAAGGTTCCACTAGATGGGTTCCACGTTCTGCTTGCAACGCACGTGGAGTAGGGAAACGCGGTTCTATAAACGTTGAAGTAGGGCGCCTCGATTCACGTGCGTCTTCGCTGTACGGCAGCGTTGGCATCGAGACGCCCGGTTTGGAGCAGTGGAACGCGGCAAATTTAAAATGATTTAAGCAAACCTTTGGCGTCTTTACCTTGGGAGGAGCGCGACGCAAGAGGAACAACATGAGAGGTGAGCGGGAAAGCGAAGGGAGGCATTTACTTGGCAAAAGTCGATAAAGACTACCGTCTTTTGACGGCATTTGCAACGAAAGAAGCAGATACGCGGCCAATTTTTTTTCTAATATATCGTGATTGTTTAAAGTTTGCTTTGCAATTGCGCCACTGCCTTAGGGGAACAGCAGCATTTTGAATTTTTGTTTGTGTTTTGATTTGACTGTCGTTTTAAACTACTAAGTGATTTTTTCTAATTTCAGTGATAATTCAACTCATCGAACCGGTTCGCGAACCGGTTCAAGCTCCCGAACCGGTTCGCGAACATGTTCGGCACGTGATTTTGTCGAACCGGAACTGAACCGGAACAAAATTATTTCACCCGAACCCGAACCGTAACCGAACCGGTATTTTTTTCGTTTCGACGCCCTGGTTGAAACATGTGTAATTGTTTTGTTTTTGTTCACTGTACCAAGCCGATAATAAAGAAAAAAAAACTGTGGTTGATTCCTCCGTCATAGGAATCGATCGGTAAAACAAGTAAGTGAAATGTGCAGTGAAATCTGCAGCTGGGCATGATTTGCGGGTCGGCGGCTGTCTTGTGGGTGTGCTTGGTGAGCGACGTCCTGCTGGGGGGTTGCTTCGGCAAAGGTGTACTGGCGTCATTTCCGGGACGGATATGACGTGAGTGAAATCTTGGTGTACCCCGGCATAAAACACTTTCGTGTTAAGGGGACATGCTCCTCGAAACAACTTTTTTTTTAATAATGAAGTTAGGAGGCTGAACTTTTCCCATCTTGTAGAAATTGAGCTCCTTTGGTCATATATGCCATCAGATTTCGAATAGCTGCTCCGGATAAAATGTTATGCAGCATGACTTGCAGGAAAATGGCTTTTTGTGCGCACTTTCTTTTATAGGAAACCTTTCTCCTGAAACTTTTAAAATAGCCTAGGTGGTTCCTTAGGATCTGCAGAGTGCACAAAACTACCTGAAAAAGCCTCATATTCATTTTCCTCACCACGAAAAAAATGACTGGTAGTGTGCCTTTTCTTGTTCTGTATATTTTTGTTTTATGACCGTCACAAACATCTAAGGACACAAATTGCATAACGAACAAGATTTGTGCACTCTACGTGTTATAATGAACATCTGTGCAAAATTTCATTGTGATACAACAACTTTAAGTGGGAAAATAAGTGTGCACAAACTCAGAAAACGGACAAAAACATCAAACTGAGAAAAACGCAATTCAAACTTTATTTCTTTGGCAGATTCAGAAATTCTTGCTCAAACAACATGAAACTTGGTGGGGATATAGTCTGAAATGTCCACATTGAGGTACTAAAAGTAGAACGCTCCTGCTGTCTAAGTTGCACCCTCACGGTTCTTGCGGGTGGAGTCCTTGGTACAGGCCCGTTTCACCAGGCTGTGGCGATGGGACCTAGCCGCAGCAGTCAGCCTGGCAGACATCTGCCTGATCCTCCGCTGGTCACTTGCACTGCTTAGTCTAACCAGTTCTTCTGAAGGGAAAATTCCCTGTTCTTGGAGAACTTGCTCAAAGCTAGTGTGGCCACTGTTGAACCACAACACCGTCAGAGCAGTGGCAGTCTCCACTACAGTGAACTGCAGGTTGTACGGTACCGCCCTGTGCCAGATGCGCAGTGCTGCTTTTGTCTCCATGGACGAGTAGTCGACATTTTTTTCACACACAGGGGCATGAAAGGCTTGCCACACTTCCTCTTGCTAATCAAGCTTTTCGGGGTGGCTGCAATCTTGACAGTAGTTTGACAGTACCTCAAAATCCAGGCAGAGACCAGTGTCGAGAGAAATGGCAGTGCCAACACAGTTCTGGCTTTTGTGTCCTCGTTTCTGCCAAGTACAATCAAACATCACACTGACGTCAGTCTGACCAGTTTGCAACACAGTTACTTGCCTTGCTTCAGCATGGTTGTCAGAGACGACTTCTGTGGCCGCGGCATGAACTTTACTTTCTTGGCAATGTTGTGGAACGTCTTTTGGTGCAAAGGTTTTGGTAGACCAAGAATAGCACAAAACCTGCACAGCTGATTGTGTCTGATGCCAACCGCGCGTGCAGCGAGTACCGCTTTCACATTGATGGCGAAACTATCACGGGGACTTCCCCTGCGGAGTTCCGGGTTGCGGCCTCCGCGGCCGATGGCGGCAGCGCGCTGCGACGAGTAGATAGAAGAAACCACTCCTGCAGGGCACTCCACGTTTTTGCAACTGAGTTCCAGTACCAATGCGAGGCCCTTCCGCTTGTTTGCGACTTCAACTACGACGACTTCGTACTTCCCGCGCACCGCGCACACGGCGCCGCCCACAAGGTCACTCAGACCGTCGACTTCGGAGATAACTGCGCTTGCACCCCTCCCGTTGCCGACTGTCTCCCCGCCTTGGAAGGGTGAAACTTCTCCGATGCGCTTACAAAGCTGATAGTGTCACTGATAAAACCAGCCTCGCCTGGTTGAGCCGCGCTCGCAACGCTTGAAGGCGGGTCGCCGTTAGGCCTCGCCGTGCCGGTCGTGCCCGCGTTGGCCGTAATCGTCGCAAGGCCGCGCCGCTTCCGCTTTCCCTTGTACGGGCGTGAACTCCGGGACTTGCGGCGATGAAAGTCATGCTTATTCTCACCGTTCATGATTAACAACACACGATAGAAAAGATGGCGCGAAGTAGCGAACGGAACGACACGGGTGATGGCGGCTCACAAGCGGCGAGAGCCAATGGCGGTCCCGATTTCACGTCACGTGATTTAAATACCCACTGGGAGCTCCCAAAACAAGTTGGAAGAAATATTTTTTAATTTTTTACGCAGAGATACGAAGCCGGCGAGCGGTTTGATTGAGAGAAGAAGGCTTTGTCTACCTCTCTCAAGTGACTGAAATGGCGGCCAGCCGCGCTGCCGTGCAGCAAAAACTCTCCAAGACGGCCGAAATTCGGCTTGATCGCGTGATTTCTAGGCTCACCGCGAGTCATTCAGACACGATTTTCACTAAGTTCTCGTTCGTATTTCGTTTTCATTTTTTTACCATGAAAGAGGGATAGTCAAAGATGATAATGCAAGTGAAAACAAAAAAACAACATATTTAAAAAAAAATGGCGATTCTTCGACCCGCGTGTCCCTATAAAACCCGGCATAAAACAAAGAACCCTAATTATAACGTACTCTAGTACTGAAGGTTGTCTCCGCGCAAGAAGACCCTGAGTGCAGGGATGCACACTTTACAGGCCGCTTGCTTCGTTGTGTTCTGTGACGGATATGACGTCAGCGAAATCTTTATGTATACGGAATAAAACACTTTCGTGTTAAAAAAGTCGCGATACATAGCAGCGCCGCAGACAGACCTAATTTCATGCGGCATTTTTGCTTCAATATATGGTATTGGCGGACACGCTCCCCGCATGCCTTCGAAATCGCGTTATCGGCATGGTACGCCCCCAACTGATTTTCTCCTCGCTCTTTCTTCGCTGTCCTCCTTGTTCTCTCGGCTACATCAAGAGACGACGGCGAGGGACGCGGTGAAACCATAGAACGGCCTCATATGAGCTGCGCTCCAAAAGAAAGCCGGAGCTCTTGTTATACGCGAACAGCATTCAGAAAAATATTGCTCAGCGCATTTGACTGCTGGAGCCGCACTCAAACGGGGTGACGAATCTCGTGACAAAATTGCGCCAGGCATGTGCAAAAGCATTGTCAGCGGCAGCTTGAATCAACAGACGCCAGCTGCCCCCATGGCACGCATTTCGGCGATCTCGCTCCCGCTAGCCTGCCCTGGCTCGGGCCGTCGTGACCATCACTCATCTTTCCCGGGCGACCTCCACAGCGCAAATAACCACACCTGAAATCAACACGCGAGCCTGCACTCCCGTCAAAAGTCAATAGCGCGTGCTATATTGACTGCTCCCCTCATCGGTGGGCGTTTTTTTTTCTCGCTTGGGCATAGACGGATGGAGCGATAGTAGGGCCTGCAAGAACTGCGTGATTAGAAGGCGTAGATACTTTGTACCCTTTATTGCTGCCTAGAAATTTTCTGCAATGCAACCAGCACACGGGAGGAAGAAGGCGTTATGTCTCTCTACCCCACCGAAGGAAAATTTGGAGGACTTTTCCGTCTGTCTGTCTGTCTGAGCCAGCCCTGTTAGCAGGGCGGCGTCGCGGACGCACGAAAAGGGAAGGAAGCACACCAGAGCTGGGGGGAGAATGACGGAGAAGGCTGGCCGGTGGCGATGCCACCGTCAATGTCCGGCACGGAGCGCTGGCTGAAGAAGGGTAAATTAGTCGCGAAACGTGGCGCTGACACCTCTCCCCATCTCGGCCCCCCAGGGCCTCGCACGCTGGCCGACGTGAGCGCTGCGCCACGGAAGCGAAACGCAGCCGGAGCTGCGAGGAGGGGCGCGGCGAGGTGCCTCCGCTTCCCGGAGCTCCTTCCAGCCTGAGCTCCTCTGGCCGCCCTCCCAAGCCCTCCCGCGCAAGCGGCGTGCGGGTGTCGCCAGCGGAAAGGGGCCACCGGCTCCGGCTGAGGTGACCCGAGGGGGCCAACTGACCGCGGGAGTGCGCGCTGTGCTGGCTGAGGCCTCGGGGCAGCACTCGGGACGCCGTGAGCGCTTCCGGCATTGTTGTCGGCGGAGTTTTAGTGCCACTGTTTATTTGCTTGAGGGAGAGTACGGTCGGTTGTGGGCTGTGGCTATTTTGGCAGCACCGCGACCCTCTTCCTGAAAAAGTGCCGTACTTGTGTGCGGCGCACAAAAGGGCCGACTTTCTCAATGGCAAGAACAAAGAGAAATGGGTGGGCTGGGGGAAGCGGGGGAGAGGTGGCTACAAAGGCAAGTTCTTAACGGTTCCGCTTTGTAGCGGTGCAATGCGCGGCTTGTTTTAATGCGAAAACAAATAAACCAATACAGTGCAGTACGGTGCGGTTACCGCGCAGCATTAAACAGGAATCTTTATCAATAAAATCTTTGCTTCAGTTCCTTCCCGAAGAAGTCAGCACAATGACAAAAAGGAGCTTAGGTATCCGTTTAACTGGTTTCGGAGGCCGCCCCATATGCGGAAGAGCGAAGTGCCACGCTAAGTATAAAAACATTTTAAATATATAGTTTGGGATTGGGCTAGTTGGTTTGACATCTCAGGGGGAAAAAACAGCGCAGAGACGGGGACTAACGAACGAAAAGAAAGTACTGTCTTTTCGTTCGTTAGTCTCCGTCTTTGCGCTGTTTTTTCCCCCTGAGATAAATATATAGTATTTAATGAAGGTCCTCCGCTTCCCGAAATTAATCCGGAGACTCCCTGCGGCGCACCTTTAAACCAAGTACATAACTTTTGCACACATTTCTATTTATTTATTAATTATTTATTTGTCATAGTACCCCCAGCCCCTTTTTAGTGGAGTGGCGGGAGGAATCAAAAATTTGTACAAAATGCAGACACAGAAATATCATTTGAAGCACAATAACAAGCCAAAACCCGGCATGTTCGACGAAGATACATTACAAAGAACACGAAAATACATCATTAGATATAATTGATACAACAATGTCGGGTAACTTATACCACTCGCTAATAGTTTTAGGGAAAGGAGCATGTCTAAACAATGCGGTTCTACAATGCTCTTCTCTTATTTTACAGGAGAGATCTGTCCTTTGAGAAACATACTGTGGACTCAATAAATAACAGCTTTTGTATATCCCTGTTTTGTTATGAAATGTTTTGTTATGACAGAAAACAAATCGGCAAGGCAGATGCAAGAACACCAAGACGATTACACTGAAACAAAAAACAAAAAAAAAAACAGAAGGGCCGAAAACTGACCGAAGAGCCCGGGAACGTTAGTGTCATCAAACAATTCTGACTGCAGATTGAAAGCATAGCGGCTAATTGTATTTTTATTCGCAAAGGCCTGGAAGGTATAGGCCCTATCGTTCGCTGGAGGACAGCGGCCGATCACACCCTGGACTGAAAGCAAGACGCCAGTTACGTTCCGCGCAACAGTGGTCCCATTTTCCCGGCGCCCTTTGGGTGGCGCCCGCACGCCGGAGGCGCCAATTTTCCCGTGATAGAGCCCCCAGATCGTCTGAGAGGCGTTCGTTAGGGACGTGCCCTGCCATGCGGAATCCATGCCCGCTGCTTCCCCGCAAAACTCGGGGTCCCTCCCACGACCACACTGGTCTTCCTGTGCTTGAACGTGACTGGTACCGCGGACGGATCCGTGTATGCCTGCTCGGCATCTTCAGGAGCACGAGGGACGCATCATCGTCCTCCAGACAGAGGCCTCGACACACACCGCCATCGGTGACAGGCCGCCGCAGGGTGCGCGCTTCCAATTGTCACCCTGCCGGAGCGCAGGTACGGTCGTCGTCTCACGAAAGCACGCCGCGCGGACGACAGACGAGCAGTCGAACTGTGCACGCCCATTGGAGCACAAACGCGCACCGCTGTGGTCAGGAGCCAGCCATTGTCCAACAATTCCCCGTCCTTCTCCCCATCCCTCGGTTCCGCACTACTCTTCAAAGGGTCCGTGAAGCCTGCAGGCGCGCTCCCTTTTCAGGCCGTTTGTAGGGGCCTGAAATGGGGACGTGGGGAGGGGATGAACGCACGAGACGGGGTGCATTAAATCGCAATCGGCCTCCGTCCTCGACGGTGGCCCTTTTTTCTTTATTTGTCTCTGCGCCGCCGTGGCGCTTCCCTGCCCCCCTTCCCCCGGGCCGCCTCGGAAGCTCGGCCTCAATCCTCGGCGCAGCGCCGGTGTGCTTTCAGCTTGCCCGTTTAAGCGCTCCTCCACCCGGGGTTGGCAGCCGGCGACGCGATCGCTTGCCAACTGGCGGCTTAGAACAGTCTGCCTGCTAAGCCGGCCATTGTCCGCCTCCCGGTCTCGTTTGCCAGATGGATATCCAGTCACCGACAGAGACGCCCTGCTGCCCCCGTTGTGCGCTATTCTGGATTTCTTCGCGTTCTTTTCTTTCGTTCTCGTCAGAAATGGTGGTCCGCGCCTGTCTGCACGCCTCGGATGCTGGTGTCGTCGATAACGGCGACAGCAGCGCCTTCTGTGGTGGCCGCTGCGGGGACACTCTCGAGTTGAGGGATCGCATTTGTTCCGTTGCTTCCCATTGCAAGAGCTGGGAAGCACTGGCGGCGATTAAGCAGGAATAAAACCTAGTAGATCGCCGAATGAACTTCTGGAACATGTTGGCTGATGGTAGTGGATGCGGAATTTTGGGAGCAGACCGAAGATACGGTAACACGGCAGATAAAAGGGCAGCGTTACTTTTGATGTAAGAGTTGAGAGCTGCGCTAACGGTAAAAAATGGACTTTCGTATCTAAGTAAAATAAAATCGCCGGAAGCCTTTCGTAAAATACATTCGCAAACAAAAACATTTAAGACTCCCTACGTGCGTTACGAGCTTAACAAATGCAAAGGCGTGTATTTTGATGTCGCAGCAGCCAGGCCGAAACTAGTGAATGGGCCCAACTTTGCGACGGAAGTCATTGCCATTGGTCAGTCCTCTTGAGTGGTTCGGGAGAATGTTAAGCTTACATTCAGGGCGCAAAAAGTATGAAAGAAAAAAAATCAGCTACCTTTCCCCCTGACTTCAAGATAGCTCGCGTTGTTGCCGTTCACAAAAATGGTGATCCTCTTGTTCCCAACTCTCGTCCTATTTCAAAAGTCTCTTCGACCTGTAAACTTCTGGAACATATTGTTGCTACTTGTATTTCTGAATTCTTGGACCAACAAAAAATCTTGACCGCCTTCCAACATCGATATTGTAAAGGGATGTCTACAGTTCAGCTCAATTCATTTCAGTTCAATTTATTATTCGTAACAAAATATACAATGCGTGAAAAAATATTCTACAGGAAGGGGTCCCAGAGTTTGGCACTGTAATGGGACCCCTTGTAATTTAAAGAGTAAAAAAATAATTCTCAGCAGTCGCGAAAGTTATGAACAGTGTTATTCTGAGAACGCAATGAAGTTATACAACAGAAGTTATAAAAATGAAGTAACAGAGAAAGTCACAGTAAAATATTGTATACAATGGTTAGGGGTAAAGTCACTTTTAATTCGCACAAAAAACGGCAGAACACTTTGAATAAGGTGGGAAAACATTTCAATACAAAACACACTGCATACACCGATGTAAATGAATGTCTAGGGCTCTAAAACTTCAAAATGTACCGACAGGAAGTTAAATGGCGTATGATTGTTCAGATATGTATGATCGCTGTAATGTTTTGAAACGTGATAGCGATAGCGCAGCTTTTACCGTGAGGGGCAGAGTGTTCCAAAATTTTATGACAGTGAATCGCACAGTCTGTAAGCCGTAATTTGTGCGCACTTTTGGTAGCAAGGAGTTATTCTGTAGTGAGAACCGAGTGACGTTTCGGTTAGTTAAATTATAGACACCAATCACATATAAGAAACTAGGAGTTCTAATTAAACGATATGCGGTGATTCCCAAGTTGTATTTGATGAGTTCTTCTATGCGTAAAAGATCTAGCTGCGAGAAGAGTGGTGTAACGTGAGCATTGTAGGAACTGCGCGTGATGATTGGGACAGTTTGATTTTGTAGGTGCTGCAGAGGAGCCACATGAGAGCGATATGTTAATCCCCAAGACACCATAGTGTAATTAAAATGACTGTGGATGAAGGCGGGGTACAGCGTAATGAGAGTTTGTGGCGAAAAGTAATGGCGGGCTTTTATTAGGACCCTGATACCATATACAGTCTTGTTTTTTAGCGAGTTTCTGTGGAAAGTGAATTTGAGGGACGGGTCTAATTCAACATCTAAAAAGCTGTAGTGTTGTAATCGATAGATGGCATGTATGTTAACGTAAACCGGAGAAATGGTACACCGCACTCTGTTAGGGGAGCTGAATACCATGTAAAGCGTTTTATTGTGGATTAATTCATAATTTGTTTTCTTCGCACCAGTTGATGAGATTTTTGAGGTCATTCTGTAACAATGAGATTAGTGTATCTAGGTTTGCATCAGAAGCGAAAACAGTTGTGTCGTCAGCATATAAGAGGCAATTATTCATGTATGATAGACAGCTGGGAAGATCATTTATATAAAGAAGAAATAAAATGGGCCCTAGAATAGATCCTTGTGGAACGCCAATGTTATTAACAGTTGTATGTGAAAGCACTCCTTATATGCAAACTGTCTGCTCCCGATCAAGTAACTGCGAAGTAACTGTAATGGAGGTCCAGTAATCCCATAAGATGTTAATTTCTGGAGAAGTATATTGTGGTCAATAGTATCAAATGCTTTAGTGAAATCAATACAAACAGATGCAACACATTTCCCCTGGTCAATTTTAGATTTTTTTATGTCTGTTAACGCAATTAAAGCAAGGTTAGTTGAATATCCAGGTCGGAAACCGAAACTGTCGCGGGGATAGTAGGTTAAATTTTTGAAGATAACCGGAAATACGCTTTTCTATCAATTTTTCTATGACTTTACCAAAAAACGGCAGAATTGAGATTGGTCGCTAGTTTGTTATTATAGTCTTAATGCCCTTTTTAAATTCCGGAACAATTTTGCTTCTTTTTTTTTCTCAGTTTCGGAAAGACTCCGGTCTTGAAAACGTAGTTAATAATGTGCGCAAAAGCATCGACTATGTAGTCAAGTATTTCTTTGATGTGAAACGATGAAATATTATCGAGACCGGGACTAGTGTTCTTGATATTTAGGACTGTGTTGCGCACTTCGCTCGGTGACGTGGGGAAGATAAATAGCGACTGCGAAACGTGTCGACTGTTATCAAGGCGACCGACCGGTTGTTGATAGGTTCGGATGAACAAAAAAGAATCAGCTGAAGGCATTTGCAATATCGGCAGGGTTAGTAAAAGTGTCTTCACTGTGGTGTATTTCGGTAATAACGCTTTTATTTGTGTTATTGTTCAAGAAAGAATTTATTATGCGCCGTTGCTTCCCAATATTATTGCCAGATTGAGCTATCTGTTTTTCGTAGTACTCACGTTTGGCTTGTTTAAAGAGTACGCTAAGCACGTGGCAGTATTTTTTGTCGCGATCTTTAAGGGTAACATTAAATGGCTGTCTTTTCGTTTTTCTATATAGATTACCCTTCCTGCGCATGCTCTTTAGCAGAGATTGTGTTAACCAAGGGTTCTGTGGCGAAGAATATTTCTTTCGGCATGATACGACTGATGTAGAGGAGGATATTCGTGTCGTAATAATGGATGAAAACATGGAGTACGCTTTTTCGGCGTCCTTAATTGACATTATAGGCGACCAGTCAGAGCCAAAAATTGCGCTTTGTTGAAGACGGTTTTGGTGAATCTATTATTACGCTATGACGTGGGGCAATTAAAGCGGAGTGCAATAGGGTAGTGGTCGGTGATGTCTGCGCGTATAATGAAAGCATCGGGTGGGCACAGTATGTTTGTTAAGGCATGATCAATAATAATTCCTGTATTGTTTACACAACGAGTTGGTTGGCTAATCAGTTGTTCAAACACATACCCATGAAAGCAGTTAATGTACTCTTTAACTTGCGAAAATGTGTCATCGAAGAGATTAATGTTAATATCGCCCATTATTATCAAGTTTTTGTTTTCAAGAGAGATTGAATGTAGAATCCTTTCTAGCTCGCAGCAAAAATTAGAAACAGGAGAACTTGGAGAGCGGTAGATACTACCTATTATTGTGTGTTTATCATTAACACCGAAACTACCGCGGTATAATTCTACTCATACGAACTCATAATCTACTACGTTTAAATTCAAGTCATCCATTCACTTGTACTGGACGCTTCATAAAAATAATATTGCTGATCCTCCGTCACTAAATAAAGTGCGGTGACAGTATTCAGGACAATATGATGGAAACGAAAACAAGTTCTTGTCGGACGCGTAGAGCCAAGTTTCGGAAACAGAGATAGCTACGAATGGATGGGGTTAAAAGGAAAGAGAACTTATCATGATGGTTTCGAAGACTTCGTGCGTTGAAATGAGAATCAGCACAACTGATAGATGAAGTGAATGATTGAAGGTGATTAGTTTCGATGTATGCCATTGCCGATTTCAAGGCATGTAATTTCAGTTCGTCAATATTCCGAGGTCTGCCTCATCTCGAATCCGCAGCACTTTGCTATCTTCGGTGTTTCTTGCCTTGATTAAGCAGTCGTTTGTCCATAGCAACTGCCAATCACTGTCCTTTTTCAGCTTCAGTGCTTCTGCGAACAACTTTTTGCTTTCAGGCGTAAGGTGCTCATTGACGTAGACGGGGCGGGAGTCAGCTTCGTGAATACCCAGGTCTTTTGTTTGAAGGCGAGCTTTTCGAGCCTTGCTCAGGAATTCGGCCTTTTTGGCACGCGAGCAGAACCGCACAATGATGTGTGGTGTGTCAGCCTTGGATGGTACGTGGTGAACAATATCGAGGTCACTCTCGCTCACGGGGCATTCTATCTTGTCACCTATAGTTTGCACTATGGCGACGGAGCTTTCGCCCTTTATTGACGGGACACCCTTTATCTCGACATTGTTCTTGCGCGAATACTGTTCAATTCCGAGAGTCGCTTTTCTAGTACCGAGTTTCGTGAAGTGAGGGTTGCTTTGAGGAAGTCATTTTTCTTTTCAGCTTTTCGCCCATTTCATTCATGAAAGAGAGGCTACAACGAAATTCCTCAATTTCTATTTTCATATCTGCTTTTTCTGAGCTGCTTCACCAGCAATCCTCTACCGCACAGCTTACACCACCTTGTCGACAACGTCATTCAATTTTTCTTCGAAGGCACTTTCGGGAAGCTTAACTCGCTTACACAGCTCGGCATTAGTAGGCATGACAGAAATTCAAGCACACATCAGCAGCAAAGTAAAAGCGTCAGTGGCAAAACGCACGTAAGTGAAACAAAACAAAACGAAGATTTCGCACCTGTGTGATGGAAAGAGATGCTTATAGTGTGCTTCCTTGCGCCGCAAACTGCTGCTGCTAAGTGGCGGGCTGACGGCACTGCTGTTGCCTTTATAGCCGGTGTCGATCCCTGGGTTTCTGTTTCGCAGCGCAGTGGATCTACTGCGTCTTGGTGATATCGACAGCTGTTCCCCCGCGCAGACGCGGATGTGCAGAACTCCAATGACGGATCCAACCAGGCCAGGAATATGTGTGATGGAAAAAGAGGCTTATACTGTTCCTCCTTGCGCCGCAAACTGCTGCTGCTGCTAAGTCAGCAGTTTGCGGCCCAGTTACCCAGTTATCAACAGTAATTCACTCTTTTTCATCACCTCTAGGTAAAAGTGGCCAGGTAGATGTCATATTTCTTGAATTAGCAAAGCATTTGACTGCGTTCCACATGACAAACTAATTCATGAACTACGCGCTTTAGGTATTTTTGTTTTTCTTGTGTGTTGGGTTTCCTCCTATCTAAGTAACCGCAAACGGTATGAGAACGTTAAGGGCCGTAATTCCGATATCCTTCCAGTTACATCCGGCGCTTTCCAGGGGAGCGTACTTGGGCCCCTACTTTGTCTTATTTGTTGCAATGACAATGTTGATGTAGTGGCCGAACCGGTAGAAATACGTCTTTTCGCAATGATTGTATATTGTTTAATAACGTTCACTCTGTTGGTGACCAAACCGCCCTAAACTCTGCTCTGAACAACATTCTTTCCTGGTGCACAAAATGGGGTTTGAGATTAAATTACCAAAAATCACTTGATCTTGGAATGATAAAAAAAACCTCCCGATTAAATATTCCTACTCTGTTTCCAACCGTCTCCTAGTTGAAGTTAGCGAATAAAAATATCTTGGTGTCCCAATTACTAACGATTTAAATTGGAACACTCACACCAGTATCGTTTGCGCCTCAGCATTCCGTAACCTTTGTCAGCTGAGGCATAAGCTTAAAGATGCTCCCTCACCTGTGAAATATCTGGCCTATGCCACTTTTATTAGAACTAAACTAGAAGATGCTTGTATAGTCTGGGGTCCCCACACCAAATCTAACATCAATACTATTGAGAAAATCCAAAGGCCGGCTGTACGTTTTATTTACTCAAAATACAATCGCCGCGAGTCTTTTACAAATCTTATGTTCAGTAATAGCATCCCCACTGTGGAGTTAAGACGGAAATTCCTTCGCTTGAAGTTCCTTCTCCAATTATTCTCAAATTAGCTTGGATTAGACCGTACTGCGCATCTTAGTACCCTTTCAACAAGGGAAACCCGTCACCCCTATGACCTTTCTATAACCCCATTTTTCGACAGGACTAAGACTTTCAAGTTTTCATTGTTACTGCGCACCATTGAAGACTAATTTGTTCGCCATAACCGCACTTTCATCAGTAGAAAACCTGGCGGTGTATCTGTACCGAAGTGCCGCTGTCCCGAACTGAGGTTGCTGTATTGGCGCATTGTTGTTCCTGCGCATTGCCTGATTTTTCCTTCTATCGTGTCTGTTTTTGGCGTGATGTCATTTTTAAATCGTGTTTCGATGTTCATACTGTTTTTTCTCTGCACTTTTTTTTACTTTAGTTTTTCGCTAAGTTATGTGCGCATACTTCTCTTGTACCTCTTTTTGTATTGCCTCTCCTGTTTGGGCTTTGTAAAGCCTGCAGTATTTAATAAATAAATAAAATAAAAATAAAATCGGGTGTAGAAATAAGATTCTGAATCGTTTAAAGTTAAAAATACAAGCAAACATTTCCGTGAGGAATTCAAAATTTCAAGGTAGTTGAACAGCGGAACTTTTTAGCACACGTCAGAGAGGTGGCACAGAATTTAGGTGGAAGGTATAAGCATATTTCATTTCCCTTTAGCGTTAACGGCGGCCATCCCCAAGACATACAGACATACATACATACATACATACATACATACATACATACATACATACATACAGACATACATACATACATACATACAAACATACACTCACACATACATACATACATACGTACATACATAGATACATACATACATACATGCATGCACGCATGCATACATACATACATACATACATACATACATATATACATACCTGCATGCATGCATGCATGCATACATACATACATACATACATACATACATACACACATGCATACACACATACATACATACATACATACATACATACATACATACATACATTCATACATACATACATACATACATACATACATACATACATACATACATACATACATACATACATACATACATACTTTCAGAGCACCATTATCTGTTCTTGCACTACAGAGACCCCGAGCTCAGGATTAGGCTGTAAGAGCCACTTCCGCGCCGACTACAAACTTTGTACCTCCGATTACGCCTCAACGCAGCGCTTGCAAAAAGATAGCTGTTCCGTCTTGGCGCCACCTCGAATCCTTAGTGTGATAACTTCGGATCGCCGGAAACCTTGGAACACGTACTGTTAGAGTGCCCCGCTTACATGCTCGCAAGGTGCCGTTTGGAGCAGAAGATCGAAAACCTACGCCTAGGACCAATCAGTCTAAAAGTGCTCCTTGGCCCCTGGCACACCCCTTCAGCACAACCCAAAGCACTAGTGGCGTTGTTTGAATACCTGGACGAGATCGGCGTCACTGAACTGATTTAAAATACTGAGAACGTGACGTTCGTCGAACTGTTCACACAAACTCCATGATACCTGCTTTTTTTTACTTCTTCTCTTCTCTTTCTTCTGCCCTGTTATCTATTGGCGGTGAGCGTGAACACATGCTGCGCTGCGAAGCGCGCCTCCTTGACGTCGGCTTAGCGATTCTCGCATTTGTCGTCTGCTTCACTCGGGCTCGCTCTCCCTGCTGTTTCTTCGCGCTCGGTTGACGCCTGATGCTTGACCGCACCAGATTTGGCATGTGCCTAACTTTCTATCATAATAATAGACATAAAATCGCATATACTAGCTCAAGGCGTGAGTTAAAGTGCAGTGTTGGATACGGAGGAAACATTGCCCGCGTCGCCCCATTTCTTGCGAAGCCGGTCCTGTGCGGAGCGCGAAGAGTCGGAACTAGGGGTCAGCTTCTGTATTAAGCAACCTTTTGAACAAAGGGAACAGCGAGCTGCTAATAACCGACAAAAGGGAAACCACAAGATCAAAACAAATTCCAGGCCTTCAGGGCTGTCGGCTTTGGCACAAGGCATTACGATTCCCGGGAATCGTACGTATGGTAAGAGTTTTTTCAACCTTGCCGAACGCCCGAAAGCATGGTATCACATCACTTTACGTTATCATGGCATGAAAATATGCCGACATGCATTATGGGGCTGCAAGAACTGTACGCTGAGGTCCACTGCATGTATAGGCGCGTGCTGGTTTTATACCACGCTTCTAATCAGTATGGAGGTTAATTGAGCAAGACGAGTCACATCTACGGTAACTATACAGCAGCACTATGTTTGTTCAGACCTGGAGCGACATTTACGTACATTCCCAACAGCCATGTCTTCCCAGTATTCAGATTTGCGTTATAGGAAAACTGCCCTCACGGGGAGGACGGGAGGAGGAGGAGGACGAGGAGCGAAATGAGGAGAAAACTCTATTTAACAGTAAAATCGAGCTGATTAGTGGTCCGGGTCCTCAGTCCATGACAAATGAGTAAGCGTATTATTTTTCAATTCATAGATCGCCATCCCGGGCTCGTTCTTTACGCCTGGAAGAGTTAAAAAGAGTTGAAAAGAGCTCCTTGGAAATATTGACCGGTTTCGATTCTTGTAATATATGAACAGATACTATTTACTGCGTTCTTTAGCTAGTATATGAAGCCTTAAACACGATGATGATGATGATGGTTGGGTTTTATTGGCGCAAGGCCGACTATGGGCAGAGAGCGCCAAAGAAGGAGTTACTGAATTTCGATCAGACAGTAAATCATGTGACTAAAAGTAAAGGTGATGCAAGACAAAAGACAATGGAGATGGCTGGTGTATAGGGCCAGGATGATTACATGACAAGAGCTGCAGAAAGTTTACCTCAGCTAAAAACTTAAAAACACGTTGACTAGAAAACATTGGTTCGTCGGCTAAAAAGTATGATGGGTGCAAAGGAATGTGTCGTCTGTATAATTCAGGGAAATGTTTGTGTCGTGTTGTGTCAAGTGCCTTGCATGTGATTAGTATGCGGACTACGGATAGGCCCGTTCCACACCTGCTACACATTGGTTCCGAAGTTCCAGTGAGCAGGTGGGAGTGCGTAACATGTGTGTGGCCTATCCGAAGCCTAGCCAGGGCGACTTCAGTGTATCTGTTGTGTGAGTCAGTTATGTAGCGTCCCAGTTGTGGTTTTATTACGTGTAGTTTGTTGTCTGTTTGTTGACTCCAGCGTAATTGCCATGTGTTACGAATCTGTCGTCTGATGTGTGTCTTTAGGTCGGTGTAAGGTACTGTTGTTATGTCAACTGTGTTCGTGAGAGCAGCAGCACCAGCCATTTGATCAGCAGTCTCATTGCCAGGGATCCCACAGTGACCTGGTACCCAGCATATAGTTATTTGAAGATTTGAGGCATATGCAGTCATTAGTACCTTGAAAAAAGAATTGATCACATAGTTTTTAGACGAACTTCTTGATGATAGTGCCTGTACAACGCTTAGAGAATCTGTGTAGACGATGGACTTTGGAATTTTACGTTCGAGGATGTGATTTGAAACGAGTAAAATGCCATACGCTTCTGCCGTGTACATACTGCTATGAAAATTCATTGTTTTAGTAACGGTAAAATTTGGTCCGCGCGCTGCACAAGAGACAGTAAAACCAGTTTACGACGCGTCGCTATAGAATTCTGCGCACCTGTACTTGTCCTGCAGGAACAGGAAGTGCTGCAGAATTGCCCTCCTCGGTACCCTATTTTTTTCTACTGATGTGAATGATAGGTCGCATGATATAGGATGTAGATGCCATGGTGGAATTAAATTATGGATGGGTGTCTTGTGCGTGTCTGAAAGAGGGACCGTGAGTGCAGAAGCCTCCTCCCTAACTCTGAGAGAGAAAGATAAGGAAATAGATGGCCTGTTTAAAAAGAGTTGCAAGTTTGATGTATTGTTCATGATGGGATTAAAAGGATGGTTGGTAAGAGACACAATCTTAGATGCATATAGCAGGTCAACATACTCCCGCTGATGCCCTAGACACCATTTGTCGCACTCGACATAACGACTTTCGACAGGGCTAGTGCGGAAAGTGCCGCATGAGAGGCGAAGCCCAAGAGGCAGCACTGGGTCGAGCATTCTCAGTGCGGTCTTTGTCGCCGACCCATACACGACACTGCCGTAGTCGAGCCGAGACCCCACCAACGCTGTGTACAGGCGCAGCAGGAGTTGTTTGTCGGCCCTATGAGATTGATGTGAGAGAACCTTAAGAATATTCATTGTTTTTAAGCATTTGCATTTGAGCTGTTTGATATGAAGAATGAATGTAAGTTTTTCATCGAATAAAATGCCTAAAAACTTGTTCTCCTTGTTCACAGGAATCGGCACATTCGCAATAGTGATGTCTGGGTCCGGGTGGACCCCACGCTTCCTGGAGAATACAACAGAAGAGCTCTTTCCGGAATGAATTTTGGAACCATTCTTGTCTGCCCAGCCAGCAAGCTTCTTGACGCCGAGCTGGACTTGACGTTCGCAGATGGACATGTTACATGATTTAAAGGATATCTGGATGTCGTCTACATACATGGAATAAGAGATTGTGGGTGGCAATGCTTTTCCACGAGAGTTCATCTTAACTATGAAGAGCGTGCAGCTCAACACTCCACCTTGCGGCATGCCATTTTCTTGCACATGTACCTTTGACAGTGCAGGACCAACTCTGATGCGAAAGGTTCTCTCCGACAAATAACTAGCAAGGGTGTTAAACATATTACCAGAAACACCGAATGACTTGAGGTAAGTAAGGATCCCATAACGCCAAGCGGTGTCATAAGCCTTTTCGAGGTCGAAAAACACAGTTAAACAGAACTGTTTGTGAATGAAGGCATCCTTGATGTCTGACTCTAGTGCCACAAGTTGATCGTTTGTGTATCTCCCCGCCTTGAAGCCTGCCTGGCAGCTCTCGAGAAGGCCGTTGTACTCCAAAAAGTACACGAGCTTCCGGTTTATCATCTTCTCGAGAAGCTTGCACAGGCAGCTGGTCAGGGCAATGGGTCGATAGCTAGCCGGAGAAGAAGGGTCCTTCCCTTCTTTCAAGAATGCTACAACTATGGCATCCCTACAACACTTTTAAATGTGCCCCGAAAGCCATATCTTGTTGAAAAGGTGAAGTGTTACAAGAGTGTCTGTGTGTAAGTTCTGTATCATTGTATATGTAATGTTGTCTGGGCCTGGAGCTGAGGGTTTACACGTGCTCAGAGCACCCCTCAGCTCATGAAGCGTGAACTCGGAGTTATAGGAAGTGGCTGACCTGTCATCGTCATGTAAAGGCTTCTTTTCGGCCACGAGTTTGTGTTTCATGAAAGTGTTTGTGTAGTGTGCTGAACTGGAAACGTGATGGAAGTGTTTTGCGAGTGTGTAAGCCTGATCTTCGAGTGTGTCCCCTGTTGTGCTGACCAGAGGCAGGCTGTGTGTTTGTTGTCCCTTGAGTTTGCGTATTCGTGTCCATACTTTCCGTGTGTCTGTGTAGGAGTTAATTGATGTTATGAATGTACGCCAACTATCGCGTTTTGCCTCACGGCGCACACGTTTTCCAAACGCCTTGGCCCGTTTGAACAAGAAGAGGTTTCCCGACGTGGGGTACCGACGAAGGATACCCCACGCCTTGTTCTGGGCCTCTCGCGTTCGCCTACAGTCCTCATTACACCATGTCCTCCGCTGGTTGCGCGGGGCACCAGAGGCGTGGGGAATGGACTTTTCGGCGGCGTCGAAGATGTGCGGCGTGAGCAGTTGGGTAGCTTCTTCAACGTGTAGGTGTCCTATGGATGTGTGGTGTAGTTTGGATGTCTCTGTAAATATAGCCACCGTCAACATAGCATGTGACAGTGTCCGGAGGGAAGGGATCGTGGTAAAGCGCGCGAGCTTGCCGTCTGCCCTCGTGAAGGTGTGGGGTCATGTTGGAGGGAATGGGGGCACAGCGGAGGTTACTGGGATAGGGCCGTTGGGGGGTGTGCAGGGTAAAGTCAATGGGCCTGATGCCCGCCCGCTGAAGCAGCCAATGGCCCGGCGCGGAGCCAGACAGACGGCCCAGCTGTCGATCCCTGTGGAGGCGCAGAAGATCAGGAAGAGGAAGGAAGAGACCTGTGGCGTATAATTTCTCTGTAGAGGCGTGTGTTGGGAGACGCAGGGCAGCTTTGTAAAGTGTGTTAAGGGCAGATTGAAAACTTCGCATGTTTGCCTGTGTTAATGTGCAGTATGGGAGACAGTACAAGATTTTGTTCAGGGCGAAGGCTGTTACCAGCTGACTGGCTCTGCGTTCATCGATGCCGCCACGCCGCTTGACCACCCGTCGGACCAAGTGAGGCACTTGGTGGCTTTGGTGATCGTGGACTTTATTACACGGGAGAAGGAGTGGTCTTGGAGGGGAAATCCCAGAACCCGGCAGGATGAAGATCGGGGGACGGGAGTGCCATCGAGGGTAAGCGACAAGAGTGGGTTGACAGATCGTTGGTGTTTAGTGGTGGAAAGTAAAAGCAGCTCTGATTTCTCTGGAGCTGCTTGCAGGCCTGAGCAGGCAAAGAACTGAGAAATAAGGTCAAGGCCAGATTGCAACGTTTGTTCCACCTCCCCCGGAGACACATGGGTGCACCAGAGGGTAATGTCATCGGCGTATAGAAGCGACTGAAGGTTGGGGATCTCGGACAAGGCTCTGGCAAGGGGGCAAGGCCGAGGTTGAAGAGTGTAGGTGATAGTACGGCACCTTGAGGGGTACCGCGGGTAAGGGTGATGGGTGGGGATAGAGTGGTCCCAAGTCGGAATCGAGCCTGTCGGGAGCGAAGGAACGAACGAACATAATAGTAGAGGCGGGAGCCGCAATGAGTGTCTTGGAGCGAGGAAAGGATGGCGTCGTGAAGGAGGGTGTCAAAGGCCTTGCGTACGTCCACAGTCACGAGAGCATGAACTTGAGGCCCTGAGAACTGTCTCTTTCTCGCTCCGAGCACACGAGGGGCGAGTACCCCGCGGCCGCAGGGACGGCGTCTAGTGTCGGCGTGGGAACGAGAAGAAGGAGAAAGCCGCAGTCGCGCTTAAGTGCGCCGAAAAGCACTTACGTTATATAAACACAGCGCGCCACGCCACATTCCGGGGTTCTGAAAAATGTCGTCCCGACATTTATGTTTAACACTCCCCTGCGGGCTGTAGACAGGAAACACTTAGTTTTGAGAGTCACAACACGGCTGCGAGAACTCTGCAATGGGCGACAACTATGGCTTCAGCTTTTCCACGTGAACTATTTCGTGGCACGAACCGTCCATGAGTTCAATCTCATAGTTCACTGGAGAAACACGAGACACAATCCGATGAGGACCTGTGAACTTCCGCTGAGCTTTGATGCCGACGCGAGGTATCTTTAGGAGCACCAGCTGGTCTTTTTCAAACGTAATATTCTTGCGGCCCCTGTCGAAGTAGGTCTTCTGTCGTTCTTGCGCCAGATTGATGTTTGCTGATGCCAATGTCCGAGCCTCGTTCAGTCGCTCACGTACTAGCGCGGTGTAATCTGATGATTCCCGGAGCTCGGCAAGTTCTTTGCGATTGAAGGTGACGTCGAGAGGCAACACTGGATCTCTGCCGTACACCAGAAGAAAGGGTGTCTCCCGAATGGTGTCTTGGCAGCAGGTGTTGTAACAAAACACAACGTGTGGCAATATATCAGCCCATTTTTCGCCTTTGGCGGACAACATGCTGGTCATTTGCTTCAGTGTCCCGTTGGCCCTTTCGCACATTCCGTTCGCAGCTGGGTGATAGGCTGTAGTGGGAGAATGCTGAATTGCACGGTGCTGAAGGTATGCTGCCGTAGATTTTGCCATCATCTGAATGCCACGGTCGGTAATAATTACCGCTGGACAGCCATGCTTGAGAATGATGCGACGTTCAATGAATTTTTGAACTGTCACGGCTTCTATGTTACGAACCGGTTTGGCCTCTACGAACTTTGTTAAGCAGTCGATAGCAACGATGATGTACTTGTATCCCCGTGACGACTTCAATGGTTCAACAATGTCGAGACCAATCGTGTGGAATGGGGAATGCACTTCAATCGGCTGCAAGAGACCTAGCGGGGCAACTGGTGAAGCCTTCATTCGTTGACCAAGGTCGCAATGGTTGACAAAACTTTTGATTTGCCTGTACATCTTCGGCCAGAAGTATTTCAAGCGGATGGCTTCGAACGTGCCACAGATACCCATGCGAGCTCCGTACTTGCCTCCGTGGAATTCGTTAATAACGTCAGCCGTTTTGCTTGCAGGAAGGCACAGCAGAAAGCGTTGGTGAATCGGGCCCTTGTAGAGAACGCCGTCGTGTATGACCATCTGAGACCGTGCTCGCTTCTGCTGTTTTCTGGTACCGGATTCTCCCGCTAACAAGCTGAAGATGTCTTTGCAGAAAGCGTCTGCATATTGTGTTTCATCGAAGTTTCCCAGTGGTTGGCGTACTTCTTCAGAAGAAATTTGAAGAACTTGGTAGGAGTTTTCTTCAGAGTGAGGGATTCTAGACAAGCAATCAGGAGGGCCGTGTAGTCTGCCGGATTTGTAGATTACTTGAAAATCGAACTCTTGCAGGACAAGAGGCCAACGAAGTAATCTTTGATTTCCCTCTTTGTAGCGCATCACCCAAAAGAGCGCATGATGGTCAGTCACAACTCGAAACTTCCGTCCCATTAGATAGGGGCGAAGTTGTTCTAAAGACCATTTCAAAGCTAACGTTTCGAGTTCTATTGAGGTGTAGTTGTTTTCAGCGTCTTTGAGACAACGGCTCAGGTAGACTACAGGCCGTAACTTGCTACATTCGTCTTCTTGTAGAAGTAAAGCTCGTAGACCCAGCCGCGATGCCTCCGTGTGCACTAGAACGTTTAACCGCAAATTGTATGAAAATAGTTTCAGCAGCGGTGGCTCACAAAGGCAAGCCTTTAGTACTTCGAAAGCATGTTGCTGTGGGTCTTCCCATTGGAAGTGAATGTCCTTTTCAACAGCGCGCGCAAAGGTGCGGCATGAACGCTGTAGTTTGGGATAAACTTCCTGAAATACGACGTCAGTCCTAAAAATGACTGAAGCTCTTGGACATTACTCGGTGGAGGGAAATTCTTCACAGCAGCCAGTTTCGTCGGATCCGGAGAAACTCCCTTTTCTGTGACAACTTGTCCAAGGTAAACAATTGATGTGAAAAAGAGGAAACACTTCTGTGGTTTGAACTTAAGTCCAGCCTTGCGAAATCGGTTGAAGACTTCTTGCAAGGGGCTCAGGTGTTCTTCAAATGTTTTGCTATAGATGACACAGTCGTCCATGTAAACTAGAGCGTTGTCGTACTTGAGGTCTGTAATCACTGAATCCACTGACGTGCTGACACGTGAAGGGTGCTCCTTTCAATCCAAAACGCATACGAAGAAATTCGTACAGTCCCCATTGAGTCACAAATGCAGTTTTTTTCAGTGTCCGCAGAGGTGATGGATGTATGCATGCATGTATGTATGTATGTATGTATGTATGTATGTATGTATGTATGTATGTATGTATGTATGTATGTATGTATGTATGCATGCATGCATGCATGTATGTATGTATGTATGTATGTATGTATGTATGTATGTATGTATGTATGTATGTATGCATGCATGCATGCATGCATGTATGTATGTATGTATGTATGTATGTATGTATGTATGTATGTGTGTATGTATGCATACATGCATGCATGCATGCATGTATGTATGTATGCATGCATGCATGCATGAATGCATGAATGCATGTATGCATGCATGCATGCATGTATGTATGTATGTATGTATGTATGTATGTATGTATGCATGCATGCATGCATGCATGCATGTATGTACGTATGTATGCATGCATGCATGTACGTATGTATGCATGTATGCATGTATGCATGTATGCATGTATGTATGTATGTATGTATGTATGTATGTACGTGTGTACGTGTGTGTGTACGTGTGTATGTGTGTATGAGAGAGAGAGAGAGAGAAAGAGAAAGAAAGCTCTTTATTAGAGAACAAAGCCGAGAGGTTTGCCGGAATCGTAACACCGACATGCTACTCGGTGGGGTAATGGGTAGGGGAGAGTAGAAAAGGCCCTATTGGCGGTGAGATGTTTCAGTGGCGCCCCCTGGCTCTGACGTTGGCTTAGAGACTCGTGCCGCTGTCGTCTGCTACACTCCGCTTCCGAGAGGCAGCAGTTGCAGTGCTCGAAATCGCCCGCTTTGATGCTGCAGTGCATTAAAAAGCGTATTTTGAGTAATTCAGTTATTTGTGACAGCTTCTGACTCATCTGAATAATTTTAAGCTGTATTCCCCCCAAGTTTGCACGACACGAGAAGAGAAAGAACAACTTCCTTCAGAGCATCGGTCAGAAGCTCTTGTTCAACCCGTCCTTTCTAGCTTATTCGCGAGGTTCAGCGCACAGATAGGTATTCAAAATGCGTTGGCTTTCCTGCAGCATTTGGGAGATACTCTTATGACGACTCTATAGCCGAGTGCTACGTGCACGCGTATCGCAGAGCAGGAAATAAAGCGGCTGCCTTCTATTTTTTTCGCTGTTGTTGTTGACTTGTATCAGATGATTCTTTTTCTGTGCCCAGCGCAATAATTTTAATATTAACTAATTATTTAATAACCGTCACAAACGTCTTATTAGTAGGTTTGAGGATGTTTCACAGGCTGACAAAGATCGTGAGGATACTTTCTTCAGGCTGTATGCATGGCATACATTCCCTTCTTCACAAACTGGCTTCCGTTATGGCTACTTGCAAGGAAGTGCATATCCGCAGCGTGCGTTGTTTATTGACATACAATTACAATGAGAAGGTTTGTGCTACACCAGCGCTATCGCGCCCCAGGCAACATTGTCCAGAGTACTAGAAAGCGGCTTTTATGCACCGAATTTCTATCGTAATCATTGTTATCATAACGAACTGACTCTCAACCCGAACAATTATCACATGATTACGGTGTTTGAGTCTTCACGCCGCAAGGGGCACCTTGAGTCTTTATGGTGACGGTGAGCAGCGACACCGCGGACCCCGAGCTCCCATACATAAGCTGTGTCCAACCGTGGCGATGTGTTTAAAGGTGAAAGGTAGAAGCCGTAAACGGTGGCCGTCGGAGCCTTGGTCAAGCTCCGGCCGATGGGCTTCCTGCCTGTCTTAAGTCAACCCCCCCCCCCCCAAAAAAAAAACGTGATCGGCCCCCGAAAAGGGGCCGCACCGAAATCTCCTTCCCACCCCTTCCAACAATCAACATTCCGAAACCTGAAAACTATCCACGATTCTTGGTTGTCGAGGCAGTTGAAAAAACAAACCCTCTTTCTTCGAAGTCTGTATTCTTGATCACTAAGTTCCTGGAAGGCATCCTCGGAAAATCGTTCGATGCTAAGAAACTCCGTACCGGTGAAGTCTTAGTGAATGTCAAGACGCAGCAACAAGCCACTAACCTCCTGACCCAAACCTGCATGGCAGATCTGGCCATCAGAGTCACTCCCCATCGTAGCCTCAACAGCTCTCAGGGTGTGATTTCGGAGACCGATTTGTTGAATGAAACCGAAGCTGATCTGTTGGAAGGCCTGAAAGATCAGGGTGTAACTGCAGTGAGGCGTATCACCATCAGACGAGATAAGCAGGAAATCCCCAGAAAGCATATAATCTTGACTTTCAACCGCTCCACACTTCCTGAATCCATTAAAGCAAGCTTCATATCATGCTCTGTCCGAGCATACATCCCGAATCCGCGTCGCTGCTACAAGTGCCAGCCGTTCGGGCACGGTACTAACTCGTGTCGGGGCCAGCCAACCTGCACCTAATGTGCCCAGCACCATCTCACTGATGACTGTACATCCAATCAATTGCTCTGTGCCAATTGCGAAGGACCTCACGCTGCATATTCGCGAACCTGCGAACGGTTCAAACTTGAGAAAAAAATAATAAACATCAAGGTCACGGAAAACATCACCTTCCCAGAGGCGCGAAAGAGGTTAGCCTCTTTCCCCCTGGGGAGGCACGCCGACGCAGCTCGTCGGGGGGCGGAGCGGCGTTTGGTTTCGGCCGGAACCCAGTACCGCGAGCCGGACCTCGTCCCGCCCCCCCCCTCCCCCTTGGGTTGCCTCTTGCAGCCCAACCCGCCTCCGCACCGCTCGCTGACCCAGCAGCGGTTGTGGTGGCAACCACGTCTGGTGGGAGTGATGCTGCATCCTCTACGTCCGCTCCAGCGTCCCAAACCACAGGCGAGGGCGCAGACGAGATGGAGACAGAGGAACCAGCGGCAGCTCCTATCCCCACCACACCGCCTGTGCCATCCGAGGCATTCCTGAAACCCTCGGTGGTTGTGGGTCAGTCAAAGCGCGCCCAAAAGGGTGGGCGGTCTAAAGAGACTGACAAATCAGGCACTCCGAGGACATCAGAGGACGAAACGGATGTCGGACCGTTCTTGTCTGCGGTGCAACGCAGGGAACGTGTCCCGATGCCAAAGCCTCCCGACAAGCCCAAAAAGACGAGTCACAGCCCCGAAAGACGACACATAAACATACCCACTCCAGTAGCTCTAACACATCATAATGGGAAGACAAAATATCGTTCAATGAACTGCAGAGGCCTTCAGAATAATCTTGACGACGTGTATGAGATTCTGCATGCCAATCAGCCAAGTGTAATGTGTGTCCAGGAAACACATCTGAATTCCAAACACACAACTTTCTTGAATAGTTACCTGGTATACAGAAAAGATAGGGATGGCTGCACACACTCTTCTGGCGGTGTGGCCATAATCGCCCGAAAATCCTTGGCATGCCACCCTGTCGCCCTGAACACCATCCTTGAGGCTGTAGCCATCCGCACAATAATTTTTAATAGGTTGATAACGCTATGCTCCATTTACATTCGTCCTGATTATGCACTTTCGAGCTCTGACTTCGAGGCGCTGGTCGACCAGGTGCCCGAATCGTACATTCTAACAGGCGACCTTAATGCACACAACTCTCTTTGGGGCTCCTCCAGAACAGATGCCCGAGGTCGCCTGATAGAGAAATTCCTTACATCTTCAGGAGCATGCATTTTCAACAATAAACAGCCTACATACCGTAACATAGGTCCCAACACATACTCACATCTTGACCTGGCTATTGGTTCTGCAATTCTCTTTCCATGTCTTGAGTGGGGTGTGGGCACGAACCCATATGGTAGTGACCATTTCCCCACTTCATTAACGTATATGGGCACAGGCCCGAGCAGTCCATCTTCCCCTAAAAGGTTTAATGAAGCAAGAGCTAACTGGAATACATTTACAGAGACATCCAAACTACACCACACATCCATAGGACACCTACACGTTGAAGAAGCTACCCAACTGCTCACGCCGCACATCTTCGACGCCGCCGAAAAGTCCATTCCCCACGCCTCTGGTGCCCCGCGCAACCAGCGGAGGCCATGGTGTAATGAGGACTGTAGGCGGGCGCGAGAGGCCCAGAACAAGGCGTGGGGTATCCTTCGTCGGTACCCCACGTCGGGAAACCTCTTCTTGTTCAAACGAGCCAAGGCGTTTGGAAAACGTGTGCGCCGTGAGGCAAAACGCGATAGTTGGCGTACATTCATAACATCAATTAACTCCTAGACAGACACACGGAAAGTATGGACACGAATACGCAAACTCAAGGGACAACAAACACACAGCCTGCCTCTGGTCAGCACAACAGGGGACACACTCGAAGATCAGGCTTACACACTCGCAAAACACTTCCATCACGTTTCCAGTTCAGCACACTACACAAACACTTTCATGAAACACAAACTCGTGGCCGAAAAGAAGCCTTTACATGACGATGACAGGTCAGCCACTTCCTATAACTCCGAGTTCACGCTTCATGAGCTGAGGGGTGCTCTGAGCACGTGTAAACCCTCAGCTCCACGCCCAGACAACATTACATATACAATGATACAGAACTTACACACAGACACTCTTGTAACACTTCACCTTTTCAACAAGATATGGCTTTCGGGGCACATTTAAAAGTGTTGTAGGGATGCCATAGTTGTAGCATTCTTGAAAGAAGGGAAGGACCCTTCTTCTCCGGCTAGCTATCGACCCATTGCCCTGACCAGCTGCCTGTGCAAGCTTCTCGAGAAGATGATAAACCGGAAGCTCGTGTACTTTTTGGAGTACAACGGCCTTCTCGAGAGCTGCCAGGCAGGCTTCAGGGCGGGGAGATACACAAACGATCAACTTGTGGCACTAGAGTCAGACATCAAGGATGCCTTCATTCACAAACAGTTCTGTTTAACTGTGTTTTTCGACCTCGAAAAGGCTTATGACACCGCTTGGCGTTATGGGATCCTTACTGACCTCAAGTCATTCGGTGTTTCTGGTAATATGTTTAACACCCTTGTTAGTTATTTGTCGGAGAGAACCTTTCGCATCAGAGTTGGTTCTGCACTGTCAAAGGTACATGTGCAAGAAAATGGCATGCCGCAAGGTGGAGTGTTGAGCTGCACGCTCTTCATAGTTAAGATGAACTCTCTTGGAAAGGCATTGCCACCCACAATCTCTTATTCCATGTATGTAGACGACATCCAGATATCCTTTAAATCATGTAACATGTCCATCTGCGAACGTCAAGTCCAGCTCGGCGTCAAGAAGCTTGCTGGCTGGGCAGACAAGAATGGTTTCAAAATTAATTCCGGAAAGAGCTCTTCTGTTGTATTCTCCAGGAAGCGTGGGGCCCACCCGGACCCAGACATCACTATTGCGAATGTGCCGATTCCTGTGAACAAGGAGCACAAGTTTTTAGGCATTTTATTCGATGAAAAACTTACATTCATTCCTCATATCAAACAGCTCAAATGCAAATGCTTAAAAACAATGAATATTCTTAAAGGGGCCCTGAAAGGCGTTTTGAGCACACTAAATTGACTAGCGCAATCGTTAGATTGGGTCGTCAACATCATCTGTGCCAAGTATTACTCTTTTACGCGCAGCGGAAAGCTCACACTTTTGTTGCAAAGTTTGTCGCTTTTTTCTCACCCTTTCCTTCGTGTTTTTGGACGCCGCCATCTTCACATGTCTACATCATCAATTCCCAGATGTTCGTCATGAGCTAGACATCCTGCTATTGGGCGGCTTTTTCACGCACTTCCGGCAAAGAGATGAGTCGTCTGCTCAGCGTCGGCTCGCCGGCTGATCTGCCAGCGGTGTGCCGGAGTGCTTGGACATTTTACGACAAACGAAACAAGTGTAAACAAACTCTTAACCGTTTGTATTGAATGCAACACGGCCAGCCATAACACGACATGAATATTCTCTTACCTGAGTACGTTCCATAAAGAAAGCGTTGAAGCCCGTGGCACTTCTTTCGTACAATCGCAAAGAACGCCCTGAGCCGAACGCCCGGGTTTGACGCATACAGTTTATTCAACTTCCAAACAAGCCAGAGATGCGTTTCTAACGAACACAACGTCACAACATGCGTTGCAAGTCCGAACCGTGATTGACAGACGATGGGTTGCCTCCTCCTGCCCCTCGTAAATTCGGCACTCACCTCGCGCGCGGTTTGCGGGGACGAACAGCAAGTCACTTAACTCTGGCGCACAAGCCGAGATGGCTTTTAGCCACGCACACTGCATATACCCCATGCGAGGTTGAGAAGTACGCCTCTTGAGAAAGATAATCCAGACCATGGGAAGCACTATCCACCCGCAGAAGCACAACGTCGCATTTCATCGCGAAACAAAGGCGTCCACAACACACACACCATCGCCTCCTGTAATGCCAAACGCATCTCGCACTTCCAAATGCGAGTGAGTAGTATGCCTGCAGTGCCCATATGCCGCGAGGTGGGGCCCCAAACTGAACCGAGATCACGCAACCGTAACTGACTTCTAGCGGTTTGTGCCTTGTTGCCAGGGCAACCGATGTTTGATATTGTCAAAGAACTGCTGCTCGCTCCAGCGCTAGAAAGCTCAGAGCCGCGGCGGAGCATATTTTGCCAACGTTGCCGCTCTCCACCACACGTCGCCCTAAGCTGAACTGGCGTTTTGTGCACGGGTTCTGTATAGGTTTAAAATGTCTTTTTCACATGCCGCCGGCAGAAATTACCACCGCCACAAAATAAGACACCGCACTAGCGGGGCCACATCTGATACGGCGCTTTTTGGATAAACAGTGCGCGGTGCATGAGGGGCATGAGGGACCGAGCGCACGGTCCTCCCCGAGCGGCTGCGAGTTCGCCGCCGATTAAAAGTCACGTGCTGCCCTTCAGCAACGCACACCGCGAAAGGGCAAGGCCAGGCCGCTGCACAAATGCGGCCAGATTTTTCGTTCGCTTTTCCAGCCTTGATCGGAGTGAGGGATTAAAGGTGTCAACAAAGCTTGCCCGTAGCAGACGGCGGTATGAGCAGTGCGATAGCGGAAGTACGTCACCGCCGAGGAGCGCAGCATCATGGGAGGGAAGGCTCGCTCGCCGTCAACAGCGGAGAGTAAGTTGAAAGGAGGAGGAAACGCGGCGCGACTATAATGCGCTGTTTTTGATTTACGATTTCTCAGCTAATACTCATCGCTTCAACAAAATTCTTGCGGGAGGAGATTGCTAATACATTGCTTTATTTGGTTACATGTACATCCACGCATCGGCGGAAGGTATTTCAGGACCCCTTTAAGGTTCTCTCACATCAATCTTATAGGGCCGACAAACAACTCCTGCTGCGCCTGTACACAGCGTTGGTGGGGTCTCGGCTCGACTACGGCAGTGTCGTGTATGGGTCGGCGACAAAGACCGCACTGAGAATGCTCGACCCAGTGCTGCATCTTGGCCTTCGCCTCTCATGCGGCACTTTCCGCACTAGCCCTGTCGAAAGTCGTTATGTCGAGTGCGACAAATGGTGTCTAGGGCATCAGCGGGAGTATGTTGACCTGCTATATGCATCTAAGATTGTGTCTCTTACCAACCATCCTTTTAATCCCATCATGAACAATACATCAAACTTGCAACTCTTTTTAAACAGGCCATCTATTTCCTTATCTTTCTCTCTCAGAGTTAGGGAGGAGGCTTCTGCACTCACGGTCCCTCTTTCAGACACGCACAAGACACCCATCCATAATTTAATTCCACCATGGCATCTACATCCTATATCATGCGACCTATCATTCACATCAGTAGAAAAAAAATAGGGTACCGAGGAGGGCAATTCTGCAGCACTTCCTGTTCCTGCAGGACAAGTACAGGTGCGCAGAATTCTATAGCGACGCGTCGTAAACTGGTTTTACTGTCTCTTGTGCAGCGCGCGGACCAAATTTTACCGTTACTAAAACAATGAATTTTCATAGCAGTGTGTACACGGCAGAAGCGTATGGCATTTTACTCGTTTCAAATTACATCCTCGAACGTAAAATTCCAAAGTCCATCGTCTACACAGATTCTCTAAGCGTTGTACAGGCACTATCATCAGGAAGGTCGTCTAAAAACTATGTGATCAATGCTTTTTTCAAGGTACTAATGACTGCATATGCCTCAAATCTTCAAATAACTATATGCTGGGTACCAGGTCACTGTGGGATCCCTGGCAATGAGACTGCTGATCAAATGGCTGGTGCTGCTGCTCTCACGAACACAGTTGACATAACAACAGTACCTTACACCGACCTAAAGACACACATCAGACGACAGATTCGTAACACATGGCAATTACGCTGGGGAGTCGAACAAACAAGACAACAAACTACACGTAATAAAAACCACAACTGGGACGCTACATAACTGACTCACACAACAGATACACTGAAGTCGCCCTGGCTAGGCTTCGGATAGGCCACACACATGTTACGCACTCCCACCTGCTCACTGGAACTTCGGAACCAATGTGTAGCAGGTGTGGAACGGGCCTATCCGTAGTCCGCATACTAATCACATGCAAGGCACTTGACACAACACGACACAAACATTTCCCTGAATTATACAGACGACACATTCCTTTGCACCCATCATACTTTTTAGCCGACTAACCAATGTTTTCTAGTCAACGTGTTTTTAAGTTTTTAGCTGAGGTAAACTTTCTGCAGCTCTTGTCATGTAATCATCCTGGCCCTATACACCAGCCATCTCCATTGTCTTTTGTTTTGCATCACCTTTACTTTTAGTCACATGATTTATTGTCTGATCGAAATTCAGTAACTCCTTCTTTGGCGCTCTCTGCCCATAGTCGGCCTTGCGCCAATAAAACCCAACCATCATCATCATCATCGTGTTTAAGGCTTCATATACTAGCTAAAGAACGCAGTAAATAGTATCTGTTCATATATTACAAGAATCGAAACCGCTCAATATTTCCAAGGAGCTCTTTTCAAC